>NW_019101353.1:390768-504399 GCF_001856785.1 Myzus persicae
TCAACGTGGTGTGCATGTACCTTTATTAAAATAATTCATTTTTTAACAAATTTAATATGCTTGCATAATAATACTGTCGTTATATGAAAAATAAACAACATAAATTATAAAACGTCAAAATAGATTTGAGTTAGATGTACACAAATGTACTAATCATATATTATAATATTATTAACACACGTCTGTTATTATTCTGGTTATAATCATTATTAATGTAAAACGTCTTACCTCGAATTAGGGTTGTAAGAACATCAAAGAAAATAGAATGAATAATGGTTTGGAAGTTGATCCAACTACTGCGATCAATGACTAACTGGAAACTAACGTAAATTTGGAATTGTCGCCATACAGATATCAGAAAATAATATAATATACTTAAGTAAAAGAGCATTGTGATTTTATGACAAAATCATCAATGTGTAACAAATATAATTGAATTCTGATATTGTGTAACAGTACAATTATTATTACTATATAACCTTCTATGTTTACCGAAAGCTAATAAAAAAAATTTAAAAAAACCTTCAATGTTAAAATCTAACACTTGTAAAGCTAATAACCTGGGTAATTGATGTTTAACTAATAAAGAAAAAAAAATTATTATTAGATACCTGAAAACCTTTTTTTTAGAAACAGAAAAATTGCACACACAAATAAATAATAATAACAATACGTTGAAATTACCTTACATGAAAACCTCCTTATTGAAGTTAATATTTTCCTATATTGGAAATAAATCTTGGAAATACATCACGTGTTGGATAGGATACTCAATAGTGGACTTACTTGAATAGTTTACGATAAAGTTTATAATAGTATGATATACTTGACTGTCCTCTAGCAAGAACGCACACTTTATAATATGGTGAACAATTATTCATTAAAAACCACAACTTATAACCATTATTATCTAAGAATGTTATGGTTTTAACTTATCATAATATAAGACTTTTATTTTACTCTTAAGCATAACTATTTATTTTTGGAAAACATAAATTAGTTTGAATAGATATAATCTGTATAATAAATACGCCTTTAATTAGATTCCTCTAACTACGTCCTAAACAATTAAGTTATTTTCTACAGAAAATATTTATACAAGCATTATAATATGGGTTAATCTAACTCTAATTATCTTTTTGTTACGTACCTACATTTTTGACCATCATCATAAACTTACCTACTAGTTAATTATTACAAAAATTGAATTTTTTTTTTATTAAATAAAAAACATTTATAAATTGTATATGTATAATAGCTAGGTACCAAAGTATTAATATTACTAAAATGATTCATTAGTTGTTAATAAGATTCAAGATTTTAATTAAACCAAACAGCTATATTAGTTAAAATAAATTGAGATATTTTTTTAATTCTTTAACGAAAATTCATAGACATATAGTATGTAATAATATGTATGTTAAACACAATAATATATTATACATATACATATTATGTTATATAATATTGAAATTTAATATTTAACTTTAAATATAAAAAATGACATTTTTTTTAATTTTAATTATTACTTACTTGTATACTAAATTATTCTTATGCAGTTTAATATGCACAAATGGTCCTAATAAGAAATCGAAAAATTTGGTCAATTTAAAATGTTCAATTTAAGTTAAGGGAGGTATCTCAAGTTTTAATTTAAAAAAAAATGAATTTAAAGTTTAATTCATGTTTTATTTTAAGAAAACGTTTTTTTTAGGGAAGTTATAGTTTGCAACTGTGCACGTTTTTGCAATATAAGTTATAGAGTTTGTTTCTACCAAATTCGACAACACATTGTTCTGTAATTAAAAGAATCACAAGTTTAAACATTTGAATGAACAAAAGTGTAAAATTAAAAAATAAGTCAAAACTATTTTAATAACTATTGATTTTAATATACCATCATTATTCAACACTAAAGAGTATATAATAAATTATTCCAACAAACAGTGTTGTGTTTTATTACTTGTACCTACAACAGGTTTAAATTATAAAAATTGATTTCTTCTTGATTCAGAGCGTATGAGATTACCAGGTGATTTATTTAAATGTCTCTACACTCATTATTTCGAAAAGTTTAAATTCGTTGAAAATATTCTTTGTATAATTCGATGTTAATTCAAAACAATATTTTTTCAAATAATAAATATTTCAATATTCGTTACCATTTTTATCGTTATTGGTTTTTAGTCATTACTTTTCTGAATGACACAATACTTTTTTAATTTCATATTTCAAAGCAGATTATTGTTTTTATTATTTTAATCTATAAAGATACAATTTTAGACCACTATTTTATTAGTATTTGGTATTAAAGTTTAGATTAGTGAAGTAGTGGCAACGTTTTTTGGTGGTACCCTGTACCACTCTACTCCGCTCGTCTAAACTTTAAATTCTTTTTTTTCCATTCATGGTTAAACATCAACAACTAAGGTTATTAGTTTACAACGGTATAAATATAAGTTTTATAACAATGAATACATTAGATTACTAGATTGCGTTAAACATATCAAAATATTTAAGAAAATAAATTATTTTATAGATGTTGTTTTCAATGGGGCACAGAGCTTCGCAGAGACTGTCTGGAATTCCTAGGCTACTTCTGGTTTTCCCATGGTTTCGAGTTCTTTTAACTTATGAACTAGATAATTATCTAGCATTTTGTATTTATAGATTGAAATAAATCAAAACATATTCGGTTTCGAAATATAAAATTAAAAATACATAATATCGGTAAAAGAATTAAAAACTGATATTATAACCTAAATTGTAACTATACAAAATATTAAAAAATACAATATTTTCAGAAAACACTGTTGTTTTGAGTTGAAATCAATTAATTTTAAAAAAATATTTTTAAAAAAGTTGAAACTTTTCAAAATAATGGGTGTAGACAATTGAATGAATCACACTTCGTTCGTAATAACTCCTGATCTGATACAATGCACATGAAATAAAATCGGTTTTTTCTTTTTTTTCCCCAATACTACATGTCACAGTTTAACATCTAATTAACATCAATTAATAATCTGCTTCTGTGATAAACATCATCATTACGATTCATATTATATTACACAATATTATTATCATTTTTATAATTATAACAAAGTACATATCTAACTTAAATGTATTGTAATTTGTAGAGGTATATTATTCTTCGTAATTAATTGTAAATAGGTACCTATCTAAGTCTTATACTTATTTTATTTTTTTTTTTTGGGTTGGGGGGGGGGGGGTCAGGCTTCCCCTCCTAAGATCATTAACCTGGTACTGTGGGGGGGGGGGCGGTTGGTTGGAACACGTTTGTATGTATGGCAAGGATGTGTTGCTAAAAACCCGAATGGTCATCCATCCGAGTGCTAGCAGCGATGGCCGGTACCGAATAGCGTTGCCGCAGATTGAGTGTACGACCGCGCCAAGCCACTCTTATACTCTTATATTAAATTTTTTTCAATTATCAATCGTATACTATTATTTACCATTACAAGTACATAATTTAAAAGCAAACCTATAGGCCTATAAACTAATAATTTGTGTTCTTGTTTTAATACGAACATTAAATGCAATAAAATTCTTCTGAATTTTTAATAATCTGAAAGGAATAAAACTATTAAATATTTTATCATGAGAAACCCTCTCAATTCGTTCAGGTCTTCGCAATTATGATGTTGTTATAAATAATTTATCTGAAGGAACCGCTTTTTTTCTTTTTTTTTATTATGTTTTAGGACGAAATATTGAACCTTCTATGTTTCCGTAAAGCTATACCATTTTCCAAATATTCATTTTTAATTAAAAAAAAGATGCATAAATGAGGCTATAAATAAAAACAAAAATCGCATTCATAACTGTTTCGATGCGGTCTTTTCAATTTTTAATTATACTTTTTTTATTTTTATTTTTATTAAAAAAAGGAAATCACGAATATTTTCACCTTTAAAGTTGTACAAAATTCTCTGACTGGTTGAGATAAATAAAATTAATCGGCAGTACCTACTTGAAATTTTTATTTTCCTGGATATAAACCCATTTCCACTTCATTTTTATTCGATATATTTTTCTTACATGCGTTGTCAAAACGTTTATAGAACGATATGATTTATAACCCTTTTCCAATCCCATTTTTTTTGCTATTCATAATGCTCATATGTTTCTTTCTCGTGGCTAATGAACATCAGTGTAGCATCCACAATTTTCATTTGACGTGTTCATATTATTTTTTTATTTAATTTTGGCATCATCATAACTCATAATTTAAAAAAAAACCATTATGTGATTAAAGAGATACACAATACCTAGAATGTGGTATACGCGTAGTCGATTTATTTTTATTTTAAAAATGTTTTAACTGTATTTAACACTAAAATTTAATTAACAATATTATATTTTATCATTTGATTTTATTTTTTTCATTAATGTTTCACCTCAAAACAAATAGTTGTTTAAATATACGTTATACAAACAATATTATAATATTATTATAATTTAAAGAGTATTATTATTGCCTATTTTATTGTTTACAAATAAATCATGCACATAGTGTATTTATTTATTTATCGTTATCATTCTGTTAACCACTATGATGCAGAATAATATTTTATAAACTTTTAATTTGACATTTCTCATGAAGTTACTGTTTGTGTTCAACATAACTACACCATCTGAACATTAAACACACCAAAAACTTTTGCTGACAGACGGATAGTAGGGTTTTAAACGAGTTTTCTCATAAATGTTGTTATATTTTCAAATTACGTACAAGCGAATTTCTAAAACAATTTTAACAATTTTAATATATATAAAAGGGGAAAAGTAGTTGACCGCTCTGATGTACGGGGAGTAGGTGTCGATTGTACCTCGTTATTGAGTAAGCCATTGTAATGTATGTGAAACATTTGAATTCAATGGAATCTTTGTATATAAAAAATTTCTTATCGAAGACAGACCGTCAGTCTATATTACTATTAAGTACTTTGTATGATATATTTATATTTATAGTATAGTAATTTACTTTACTATTATTAATACCATAGGTTGAATTAATTTTTGAAGAAAATATTATATTAATTATATTGTTAATATTTGATAATTATAATAGTGTATTATAATGTATTATTATTATGAACTTTTGAGTCAGTACAAACTTACAATAGAACGGTGTGAATAAATTCATGGTATAAAAAGCAATACCATAAAACTAATCTAAATGTTTTTGAATTATCATTGTGTGTGTGTATAAAATATAATACTATAAGTAAGAATTTCAAGTCTCCGACATTAATATTTTCAAATTACAACAATATAACTAAAATTGTTCCATAATTTTTTAATTTTGTCAAAATGTTAACCTTAAATTTCTATAAAAAAAAAATGTACCTGTTAGATTTTTTGTTGCCAACATCAACACTTGTATTAAATGATTTAAATTTGATTTTGTCTATAAAAATTGAACATTTTATAATCTTATAACTACAAAATAATTAATATATTTTCATGCTTTAGACGAATTTTGTCAACAACGTATACAATTTTGATCAACAATGGAAAAAAAAAAAACTAAAAAATGTCAAATTGCAAAAATGGCTCAAAAAGACTCGATATATAATGATTATATTATAATATACCATGTATAAAAAATGATACTATAATTTTTAATTTAAATTTCATCATCAAATAGGTACATATAATTAAACAAGTACCTGCGTAGCAATATAACTATCCAATAACTGAATAACCACAAATGAATAATAAATTAAGTTCCAACTTTATATGAAATAAATTAAACTAAAAATTAAATAATATAACAAATATCATGCATTTTGTTGCATAAGAATAATTTCACATGCCAACCAACTAAAAAGTATGAAAAATAATGTTTTATAACTCCTTACATTTTTTTTTTTGTATCTACTAAAAATGTTAAGGCTCCAAACAACATTTTCTACAAAGAATTAAACATCATAGTTGACTATTAAACCTACATTCACTAAAAATCTAAGATAGATAAAATTACTTTAATAATTGTTACTAAATGCAAATACTAAATAGGTAAATACAATATAAACAGATAATAATACATTCTGAGAATCAAGAATTTGACTCATAAAGATGATTTTTTTATTATAAAATGTAATTATTCTATTGTATTTTATATTAGAATATATAACGTTAGAATAAACATTGAATATAAAATATTTCAGGATTAAGTTGTAAACTTCAATATTTAAATTACAACTTTGTTATATTTTATATATTATAACTTATAATATTTGCTTTAAAAAGTAAATATAAAGCAATATATATAATATTATAATGGTACGAACTACGAATACAATTATACTTATGTTGAAACTGTAGGATTCGAAAGTCTTTGGTTCAAACGATATAATGTCATATATCATCAAATTCTGAAGTTCCTAAATCTGTCTAGAGCAAATAATTGAATCAATTGTAATGTAAATAAATTTCAATTTGCAGGATTAATACATGTAAGATATATTCATTGTATATTTGTTCCTATATTACACATAATAATATATAAATAACAATTTTCACATAGTAATAATCAAAACATTTAAAATGTACAGAAATGTATAAGAAATGCATATAGACGTATACCATTAATAATTACCACAGTAGTCATTATTAGATACGTCTTTAATTACTATATTTGTAAGTCAAAATAAATACGTTGTTAAATTATATGTAATAAAATTAAAATTAAAATTGGATATTAGATTCAGAGTGAACCTACGTACTTTGATATCATTTTAAAAATTTATTTTTATTTTTCGTAAACCCTTTTTGGGATTACGAGGATTCTCAGAAGCGGATAGAAAATTTTTTTCATAGTTATCTCATAGATTGTAATTTGTGCATGTACTTTAAAGAGGTTAATTTTTAACTATATAGTTCTAATCATGAAAAAAAAACCATAAACTTTTAATATAAAGAACTTTTCAAAGACACAACATAAAAATATATTCATTCCAAAAAGTTAATTAAAAAATATATGAAAATGATTAATAACCACTGCAATACCTAACAAAAATAAAAACACTAATACTTAAGTAATATTGAATGATCCAAACTAAAATAACTAAGTTTCGGAAGTGATGAAAACAGTTGTTCGTGTAAATTTCCACTTGTTTACTGCTATCGTTCCATATGCGAATTTTGAACAACAACATAACAAATATATTTTATCACTCGATCGCATTATTAAATATTTTATTGGTTTATAGGTTAGTTTATGGCACTCGAGAAGAATCTCGTTTTGTCACGGGACATTTTTTAACCAAATTTTTATTGTCCGACAAAACGGTCTAATGGTGACCGATGGGTCTGTGCTGTTTGCATAAGATAGTCAAAAAAGAAGTGGACGGGGACGATGGTCAGCCACGGCTACACGGGGATGTGGTCTGCTTGATGACGAAGAATTTTAAATAAATTTCGGGGCGCAGAGAGCCAACTATTAATTTGACGGGATTGGCTGAGACAGTTGGATTGGACGCGAATTTATGGCGCGTCGTTATGAGAGCATGTTGTACGCAGTTAACCTTAAATTTCCCCAACCACACTACCCCTTATATCCATCGATAGTGGACCCACAATCTCACCCTGTATCACCCAATCAGAAGCCTACTAGATTGAAGTGAAATTAGCTAGGTTGTCGAATGTATTTATGACCAATAAAAACACACGAACTCGAAGCCACGCTTTCCAACTCTCTGGTTGAAATGAACTCAAATTTATTAAAGTTTAAAAGTTTTGAAAAAAAAAACAGATTGTTTCTACAAAATGTGGCATGTGGCTATAATCTTTAAATTTACATATAAATTACTACATTTCATTGTGATAAATAATTAATATTATATTCCAATAGAAATTCGATCTTAAAAATGTATCTATAGTCAAATAATACTATAGAAATAATGTGTAATAATATTATTTAATTAAGTATAATATATATATGATAATTATTTATTCAACTTCGGTATGCATAATAAACACAATAATATAGTTAAGTGCTGCTCTTGGTGCTTATCATACTTATTTTAATGGTGTACAAACTAAAAATAAAGATACAATTAGTATAACGTATATTGTTAAAAATATTTTGTACTTGAAATAAGTCTATAAAATTTATGTACCTATGTCCTATATGCTATATATGCATTTCAATAAGTAACTAGTAGTGTTTGTCTTACTGTTGAACGAAGGTATAAATACCACCGATTATTCCGTAAACTTTGAATAACACATTAAATATACAACATTCCCATTATTCGAGTAACCCACTCGAGTTGAATGTTTTGGCGAAAACCCAAATTCAACCCAATGAATACAATAATGAACTGTTAAATAAACTCGTGGGAAAAAAACATAAAAAATAATTAACAGTTCTAAGCTTTATCTGTTGGTATTATGTAATATTCTAAATTCTTACTTCAACAAATCGTTAAATCATTAAATACTTAAATTTTTATCTCCATTAGCCATAAGCAAATCATATACATATATAATGTATATATAATATATATATATATATATATATGTGTGTGTGTATATTGTATATAATTATATAACATGCCTATCAGTTTATCACTAAACTATAACAAAATTGTATTACGATATAAATTAACATAAATTATGATTGCTATAAAAACTATTGAGTTTTTGTCAATAGTCGAAATCAAACAGTTGTATCTTATTTATTAAAATTAAAATTTACAATTTCAAAATTAATTTTAATAAAATATTAAGTCTTCTTGGTAATTAATCATAAAAATATATTATAAACACCTGATGTAATATAATATAGAAAGGGTTAAAATACTTTGTAATACGGCATAATGAATAGGCAATATGGGTACATAACTATGTTGAAGAATGACTTATAATATTATACTTACAATCTTTGACACTAATTAATTATTATTAATTATTACATCATTATTATTATTTATCATAATATTTTTTTTCTTCCTGTATGTTTTAAATTCTGAGTAGGCCATCAGAGCGATTGTTACACAATGATGTGGTTTTATGTATGTGTGTCGCGTGTGTCTTTAAAAGCAGTACTGAATTCGATATGCGACGTCGAGGGTGGGTTCTGATAGTAAATCGGTCATAAACATAAAGCTTGAATATGATATATACAGCTGTAATCTAAGGTCGCTCATAAATATTGTTCTTATGGAAATTATTTTAAAATATCAAAAATAAAAGCACATTTTTTTAAAAATAGTAAAAGTATAAGCATAATAGTTTTTACTTTTTTCGTGTGTTGTGTATTATGGAGTTTTTTAATCTTGAGGTTTCAAATAAGCACATAAACAAATTAAGTGTGGTCAAATTTCAAAATATCAAAGATATTTGTGGCTTGAATATATTGTTATTTATATTCCTACGTGTATCACTAGTGTATGTCATTAACAATGTTTTTTTTAATTCCCTAAAAACTAATTTGTAGTATATAGTACATGTCAACAGATAGGTGTCTTTTAAATATATTTTCGTACCAGATCTAAAACGTCAAGGTAATCATTTTTTTCATGATATTTACTATAACTGTGGCGTAAAAATATTAACAAAGGTAAAATAGATGCATTCGTTCAGGACTCTTAAATAAAATCATATAAGAATTTAATATATTTTTAAGGTTACATTTATTGAAGGAATAAACCAAATGTAACACAATTGACGTAAATTCTTATTTGTGCACTACGTGCACGTGCAAGACAAGATTATAATATACTTTGCTTTGGGGTAGTTTATTTTTATTTTATCTTTTAACAAGTACTATATGTTGTATATAATATGAGTTGTAAGGTTTTACGTTTAAAATATATGATGGCTATGCATTATTTTTTTTCTCCAATACATTTTAATTTAACATAAATTATTGTTCTAATTTGAATAATTATATATATTTTATAATAAAATAAAATTTTTAGAATTGTTTCAATAACTTTCTTATTTAATTAAAAAAAAATTAAAGTTAAATAATAATATGATTAAAAGTGTAAATATTACTTGGTGTTTGACTCTGTTGGTGCTATGCAAAAATAATTTATTTTGCATGTAATGAATTGGACTTATAATGTGGGGAATCGTATTTTAATCGGTTTTTATAAATTAAAGATACTATTATCTGTTGTTTTTTCACTTCCATTAGATCGGGGATGATTTATTTGTCAGGCATTTGTTTCCTTCTCGGTTTCGTTTATCTACTAATAAAATATGTCGGTAATTTGCGTCGACAGCTTTTTGTGGTACACAGTGTACACATTTATTTCATTTTTTCCCTAAATATTTTATTTTGTGATATATTATTGCCGAACGCTCTATGTAACAAATGGACTTACCTGATATCAGCTTTTTGTGTCTCATTTATAGTAGTGAGTAGTGAGTACTCTTTGTACCCTTTTATTTGTTTAGCTATTAGTACTAGCATTATAAAACAGAACGTTTTTTTAGACAATAAATATCAAATATGTAGACGATGAATGAAAAAATGTACATGGGCCGTATTCTAACAATTTCTTTAAGGTTAATATTTCATTTTTGGTTTAAAATATATTGTACTAATCACCAGTAAAAGTTTATTGCCAATTTATTGTTATTTAATCAAAAATTGTGTATTAACTATTATACTTTATATTTAATAATAATTATAATAATAATAGTGACATAAGAAAAAAATAATACATTTTCATTTTCTACAAATTATACCTGGAACTAAACAGTATATTCAAATAAATCTAAGAATAGAATTTTTTTTTAAAAAAATAATATTTTGTTTTCAAGGAATCACGAAAATATTAAACTTTATATATAAAATTAAAACCAATAAAAGTCAATTGTTTTGAATTTTTAAACAAAACTTTCTGTAGTGTGCATTCAATATGCATGTACTTATTATACTTATTGTATCTTTCAAATAAGATCTTGAATTAGTAGTATTACATTAAGAAAAATGGTCTAGCTTAAATTGTTTTAAAACATTTTTCACCTCTAAAATTAAAATTTTGACTTAAATTAGAATATAATTATATTAATATCGTCTTTATACAGCATTTAAAATAAATTGTATCTGAAAATTTCATTTGGTAGTTATCTAATATTTTTAATAATTAAAAACCTTGATAATAATTTTAAAAAAAATATTTTTCTTTCAGTTTGATCAAATACGTGATATTTGAACCACTGGATTTCCATAGGGTTGTTGCTTTTTTTAGCATTTTCAAGAAAGTAAAGTGAAAATAATCTGTATCAAATACTACACTTAGATATATTTTATATCTTCTATTATTTTTACTATTTATATATTTTTAAAATAGTTTAAAATTCTTCGTCAATATTGTATGGATAAATTACGACGATTTAAATAATTAATTGTTTTGTTCAAAATTACATAATATGTTTGATTTATTTCAATTTCCAGATTTAAACAATAATACAATTTTGTTTAAATTATGAATAAGTGAAACAAATAATATATTACAGTATTAAATACCAAAATGTAATTTTGTTACATTTGCAAAAAAATGTATGTAAACTATACTGTAGTTAATAATTATTCATTAATTGATATGTTTTAATACTGAACTTCAATACAATTAGAAAATATATATAATATATTGATGGATGTTGATAATTTGAAATTTTAATGATTGAATAATAAATTAAAAACCATTATAATATATAGCCAGTTAAAACTTAATGAAGTATGGAAATATCTCAGTAATTGGTTGTATAGTGTCAACACTTCAACTGTTACAATTGTTACAACACTTAAATCACAATGGATTTATTATCAAATATAGATACATTTACATTTATTTTTTAATTACATTATTTAATTTAAAATATAAAATAAACGTTTCATCGATAAATATATATGTTTAAAAGCTTTCAAATTAAATTATTTAACAAAGTGACTTAATCAAATATTAATAAAATATTGATTTAGTTCTTAATTTGTTTCATAGTATCATTTCTTGAAAGTTTGTACTAAGTTATTAAAATATAAATGTCAAATAAAAAGTTATTAAGATTATTAAGCAACCAAAACAACTAGCTTTGCCAATCGTTATTATATCATACATGTAACTAAATTGCTAGCCACGTTCTCATTATAATTAAAAGAACTAAAAATAACTGATCGTTGAAAAAAAATCCTTATAAATCATCATTGTACTAACACTGATGTGTAAAAAGTTGAATATTAAATAATATGCATTACACATAATAAAGCATTTCACAAAATTTTTAAATATAATATTTTCAAATTTAATACTATAACTACCCAATTTAATTTGTTTTGTACATCCTTATTTTAATAATTGATTAAATATAATGTAATAAGAGAGTCGTTATATTTATGTCAACAACCTACTAAATTTTATCGTACAGCCTATAATAACGTAGCGTAGCGGCTATAATAACTGTGATATTCTGTGTTATGTGATATAATGATATTATGTCTATCTTTATAAATTCGAAGCGATGAATGTATTGATTTTACAATGATGTGTGTATTATTTTTATTATGTGTAACCTTTGTGACACTTTATATTATAGTAAAAAAGTGCTTCAATCTTCAACTTTATTATCTTTTCTAGTAGATCTAGTTGGTACTTTGGGAGATACCTATATGTAAACAATTTCCATCGATTTTATTAGTTATTGAGATAAACAAATATTAGTAAAAACCTGGAATCCCAAAAAATGTCAAAAATCAATTTTGTTATTTTGTATTAATTCAAAAAATATGAGTCGTAAAAACTTGAAACATTTTACTGGTACCTAACCTAACCTTTTTTTTGTACAATAATTTTCTCGTTGCAGTCAAACTGATACTATACTGAACTTGAAAAGGCTTTCGCCAGAACATATATCATGATATATTAATATAAAATTTTTTAAAAAATAGCTCGTTTGATTCCTCATTGTCTTAGATTATTCTCTATGAATGTATTCAAAAGTTTAATTATTCCTCTATAAAAATTATATATTTGAAGAGATATCACCTCAGGCGTTTCTCGAGGTGATCACCTGTCTCCTATTCCATTTAATTTATTTATTAATGATACTATTTATTTTATTAACTATTATAATATCTTACTTTTTGTTGATAATGCGATAAAATGTTAAATGCATAAATTCACTATCTGATACTGAGGATCTCCAGAAAGATTTAATAAGCTTTAACAACTGGTGCATTTTCAACGGTTTTTCTTAAATATTAATAAAATACATATTTTATTTTATGTCAAACAATTACTTTTTCTAAGCAACACACAAACATGGTTTTTATAACCATAATCTTAATTACATTATTCTCGTGTTAATCTAGTAAAAAATCATGGAATTCTTTTCGATACTAAACTGTCATATTCCCATCATATTATTACTATTGAAAATAAAGAATTATTTATGTTTGGTTTTATCATGTGTAATTGTTATTCTCTTTACGATCCTTTTATCCTTTCACCAATACTACTGGTATTTCTAAATTTCTAATCATATTGAAGCATTTTAAAAACATTTTTTTTTATATAATATATACTTTTATTAAATTCAATATTGTGAGGAGACACCTCATTTTGATTACGATAACATAAGTACATTTTTAACTATTAAATCTTTAAAATAACGTAGGAAAAATTCTTAAATGTTTTATTTTTATTTTTTAATAACAAAATAGATAATTCTTATTTATAATGTCTTATAAGCTTTAAAGTTAATGTTCACAATACTAGAGACTTCTGTCTCCTGTTTATTTTATATAACTCATTTTTCCCTCAGTTACATACTTAACTCCAATATTAATAATCTATTAAATTATTAGTTTTGTAAATCTAATTATACTGCATTTTATTTTGTAATTGGGCCTAGGTCCGTTATAAATAAATAAATAATTAAATGAACTTGGAATAATCATTGAGTATATATTGTACAATATATACTCAATAGTATAATATAGGCTGACACACAGTATCAGAATAATTTTTTGTTTGCCATAATTTATCATTGAATTCAAATTTAATACATCCGTTACAGTAACCTACTCAATGATAAGGGAAATTTTTGGCACCTAGTACTTACTAACACCAAAGCTTTTTTACTTTACCATTTTCTTTCTTCTGCTTTAACACTGAAAAAATGAAACAAAACAAATTGTTGAGTGGTTTTGGTTAAAAACCTTAAAAGCATGGTTTTCGACATATGTTTATAAAGTTAATTGTTGAAAACATTCAAGCAAATGTTTATAGATTCAAACTGATTTTTGAAGTTTTGATATTAAGTTTTACGACATAATATTTCAGCTACCTATTTATTTTAGATCACAACGTATTACATTGTTGTCATTCATTTGATTTGATTGAGTAAATAAATTTCCAACAATTCACGAAAATTATTAAAACTTTATGATTTGTTCAAAGGTGTAGAATAATATATATTCATGGATTCATTCGTATATCCATCTCTAATATTGAATTCTAGAATAAAAAACACGTCAAACGTAAAAAAAAATAATTTTCTTCCTTATTTCAAGAAATAGAATTTACACGTAAAATAATTCGTCTTCAATCTTCTTTTATAAACATTTTAAAAGTCTCATCAGTTTTTTCCACATCTTTTGAATGAAATATTGAATTACCTTCATAAATCTCTTTGCTGTCTCCATTTTTCCCAAACAAAACATTCTTTGAAATGATAAATACATTTATGTGGATTTTCTTTAGACACATTTCTACGGCGTTTCTATAACATACCAATAACATATCGATAATGGGTAGCATTTCAACTCTTGTGTCTTCTCCTTATGTGTTACTTTTATGATTTTTTAGATTCTGAGAGGAGCGATGAATGTATTGATTTTACAATGATGTTTATTTTAATTTTATTTTTTGCGTCTGTCATCACCTTTTGGGACAGTAAATATTCTTCTTTATTTTTTCTACAACAGAAAATTTTCTGGTAGGAAAATGAATCTAGTTTTCAATAATATCAGGAAAAACAGAAAAAAAATTAAGAAAAAACTTTGATTTTTACGCAAAAATAGTTTTCGAAAAAAATCGATTTTGGTTTTAAGTGTTACTCAAAAAATACTATATAAACATCGAATTTCTACTGAATGTTAATATAAAATATAAATACAAGGATAAGTATTAACAATTTCGGCTTACTGTAAAATGTTGAGCTATTTATAGGCCTAAGAAAATTTCGAGTTATTTTAAAACTATTGTCGATAAAAAATGTTTTCAATTATTCAATTTTTTTATTCTATGTAAATGTTAATTCAATTTTATTCGTTTGATCAAAAAGCTTGAACATTTAATATAAGGTTTCTTTCGTGTTTTTATAATGGCAGTTGATAAGTGTTAAAGATCTATGTGCACAATTTTTTTCAAAATTATTTGAAGTTAGAATTTGGACAAAATTAAGTACATACTAAAATCAGGAGAAACAATTTTAGTTATTTTGTTGTAATTAAAAAAATATTATTTGTGGGTGCTTGAGACTTGTAGAGTACATTATTATATTGTACACAGTAAACATACAATGACATTTTCAAATTCAATTTTTTTGAGAACAATTCATTTACCCTACTATACTAAAATTAATTACCTACTTTAACCACAATAATATCATACAATCAACTTAGTAATATTATAGGGTGATACACTGTCTTCGCTCAGAAACGTTTTTCGCACACCTATAATGATTATTGAATTCAAATTTAACACATCCATTACAGGACTCTCTAGACACTTAATTTACAGCACAGCGTTACCCACTTACCCGCATTTTTGCAAGGAATAGTATAAAAACAGCTCTTAAATTAAAAAAATCTATGGAAATTATAATACTCAATATACATAGATGTGGCAACGTAAATACCACATGGTACATATAAACGTGTTATCATACGTTATTTATATAATGCATATATATATATAATACGTACAATATACACACATCATACAATACATAATATTTATTTTATTTTATCAGTATTTGACTGGTTACATTTAAACGTTCAAATGACTGATGCATACAATATGGGGGAGTAATCAGTGAATGATAAATCTGTTGACAAATGCATCCAAACGTGAATTATTCATTTTTCGAATTCAATCCGATAGAAATTATATCCAACACTAGGAAATTAATTTCAAAATTGAAGCTAATTGAATTTGATTTAATTTATTTTGTTCATCTCTTTATGATAGGATCAACAAAAATATGCTTTTCCTTAATCATCAATGACTTGACAACATTTTATCAAATTTCAACAAAATATAAAGTACCTACATCAGTTACCTATTAAAATCATATAAAGCAATGGATAAGAATTAACAACATATTATTCACTATTCATTGCAATCGGCATTTCGAACATTCTTTAGTTCGTTTTTTTTTGTTTATTTACCATAAGATAAGTATTTAATTAACAATCTATTTTATAACAAACTGTGAAGACAATAAAAAAAAGGTTTCATTTTATTGTTCATGCATTATTGTATTCTAAGAGTACAACTATTACCGTTGTTCGTATATTTAAAATAGTGTTCAAACTTCCAAATCGAAATTTAAAATTACATAGAACTCATATTATTAATATTGTTGTAGTTGATATTTTAATTTGTAATTTTATAGACTATTTGAATTCCTATATATATAGCGTAAAAATAATTGTATACAAGTTACCACTAAGGAGCAATTTAAAAAAAAATTGATTATTAAATAAGACAGTAAATTACTCACTCTAAGTCCACATCAGCTTGTTTTGGTAAACGTCTGGTTACTTCGGCTGTGATTAAATATCAAAACCGGGAGAATTTTGGAAAAGGTACTTATGAATAGTTAATTTAATGTTATTTTACGTAAGGTATTTAAATGGGTGGGAAAGTGGGTGCAGTTATAGTCGAGGTATATTTGTAGGGTTACAATTATGTCGGGATGAGGTTGGAAAATGTCATAAAGATAATATTTAAATAATTCAGTTTTCTCGTGGTCAGATAAAGCAAAAGTACTGTCATCATTCTTTTTTATTGGATAGAATTATAGCTTTGAATTAGAGTGCTTACTTCGTTGACTTCCAAGACTTCTACAATTTGTAAAAAAAAGTCGAATAAGTGACTTTCAAATGGATTTATTTAGAGATAAAATTATTTTAAGTGGATAAGCCAAATAGTTTTATTTTGTATTGGGTTATACAAGTCAGGTTCATTGATATAATACTACTTATATTCCTGGGAAGTATGAATTTGGTTTTGCACAAAGTTTTGAAAGACAAAGCCTCACAGGTTATTTGATCGACAACCCCAATTTTTATATTTGGTGTTGTAGTCACCGCCGATAATAAACCTATTACTAATATTGTTTTAAAGTAGAGAAATTTGTATTCTTAATATTGTTTTTCAGGGGAGAATACTATTGGATATTATTCCAATATTGTTTAAGTTTATAAATACAACGATTGTAGAAAATTTTAACAGAAATTTGAAGAGCTTAGAAATTGAAATACTATACTATTGAACTTATAAAAATGCTATCCCCGCCATGCGGAAGATTGTCAGTATGGTTAGATTCAAATAGCTTATAACCTGGAATATGTATATACAACAGTATAAGTATTGGATAAAATTAGTTTCTGTAATAAGCACAAGAACAATATTAGCTTAAAGTAAAGTATTATTATTATTTTTCATTTACGATTTCATATTTGGAATCGGTAACATATATTTAGTGTACAAGGATTCTTGCGATAATAGAGCGAAGAATGTTAGATAATCGGCTCTTATTATTTAGTATATATGCAATGAAACTACATTTTGTAAGAGTCAGAATAAAAACGTACTCATTTATAGGAGGTTCAAGATTAATTTAATTAATTTAAAATTAACTTGATATTAGCAATAAAACACAATATGATTTTAACATTAATTTATTTAAATATTTTAAAAGTTTAATTTATAATTTTCGATAAGTATTTTAAATAGTTAAGCAAGTTTAAAAATTAGGCAGGAGAAATGTACATAAATATACACATAGTAGGTAGGCAGATTATATTGTGTACAAGGACACATATCTACTGAAATACTCTGTAGTTTAATACATTTTTTTTAATTATGTAATATTTAGTGGTTTAGACTGTTTAGACTGTTTAGAGGCTGATTTTGGTTTGAAAAATTTAATAATATTATGTATTATTATCTGCTGTCGTTTACATAAAAATTATTGCAGTTCGAAAATATTACCAATTATTTAAATTGCAATTATGGTTCGAATAACGAATAATTTAAAATAATGGTTTTTAACTAAATTGCACACTATAAAATTAGGAAAAACGTGTTTGATAATGTAAAAAGCAAAACAAAAATAAGTAGCTTAAAAATACAGTTTGTTTATGTATCTCCAGCAAAGTAACAATAATAGTATAATATACACATATATATATATATATAAATAATACATGTATATTATATAGCCCCCATCAACTTTAAAACTCTCAAAACTTGGCAGAAAAACTAGACCGATGTCCCTCTTACAAATAAGCTAAGAAATATCAAGCCTCCCATCAAAAAATGGCCTATCCCCCCCAAATCTAAAAAGAAAAGATGAAGTCATCATAACTCGAGCCAGAATAGCTCATATTCATCGCACACACTCCTTCTTTATCTCCAAAGAACCTGCCCCAATAAACGACGCATGCAAGGAAAACCTTTCCATCGATCACATCATCGCCATATGTTCAAAATACACGAAAGCACGGAAAATCTTCTTCAATCTAACTTCTCTCCGACAAGCATTCAACGAAGAAAACACAGAAGCAATATACAAGTTCTTCCATACCGTAAATTTAAGCAATAAATTGTAAATATCTGTATATATTCCATTTTAATTCTCTCAACCTGTTTTCTTTCTCTCTCTATGTTGTAAAAATGTAGGCTAATAACCAATGGTGTTGAAGCCTTACCTAAAAAAAAAATACGTATATATACTGCAGACAACACCTGTTTTTGAGGAATATGTCATTAAATTAAAATTTTTAAGTTGATCTACCGGCCAACTATAAGAGTCACCAAGCATCAAGTTATATTTCACATTAATCAAAAAAATTGATTCATCTGAGTACGTATTAAACTGTAAAAAACGGAAGAAAAAGTGTTGTTTAATATTCTAACTGTATTTAAAAATGTCAAAAATCTTTAGTTAAAATCGTTCTTAGTTTTGTGAGACATAAATAAATTGTATATTATAGCAACATTCATTAATTAGGTACAATGTACATTGTACATAGTACATACAATATTTTTGACAAATAGGATATAAATAGTTCTTTTTTGTCTGGTTGAATTCGAAAGTTTGTATTTGTCATATATAAAAATGTATTTATTATTTATTTTTTGAGAATATATATTTGACTACAATGTGTATATATTTATTCCAATAGCCGCTGCTATAAATGCGCTTTGCTGCATATTATTTCTATGTTCTATTACCATCACATAAAAACGGAAATTTTACTGAGACTGACATAATTTATAAATATGTGTATCAAATGTTCAAGTTTATCTCTAGATATTAGATAATATGGGTTCAATTTTTACTCTCCACAACGCATAAGTTATAACAAAACATAAAAGATACAGGGTTTGGGTGGAAGTGGCTCACGAGCATGAGAGTCTCTTCAAATTTCGTTTTCAAACAGTAAAATATTGACCAAAAATTATTAAGATTTACGTTCTTCAAAAATATTATATTTTTCTATGTATATCTACAGAAGTACTGTGAATGAATTTTTTAACTTTTATTATTAAAATCATTAACCAAAACGATTTAAAAAAGCATATATTTAAAAATACAAAATTATGTCTTAATATTTTCATAGAATTGGAAAATAATAAATAAGTATATTATTTCATAAATATACTTTGAAGTATTTGCTTAAATTTTTATAAAATAACTATAATGATAATTTACATTAATACTTAAGCATAATTATTATATTCAAATCGTATTTTATTTACACATAAATGGTTAGTTTATCAAGTACTTATAATCGTTTTTAGTACGTGTAAAGTTGTGTGTATCTATTATGATAATTTTATAATTAAATAGACTTTTTAAAATTATTATATAATTGTATAACTTCCCTTTAAGTTTGTTTTTAAAGATCTTAATAATGTTATAAATAAATTTGATGTAATGATATTCTTTTGTAGTGAAGAAATAAAGAGAGGGAGTTAGTAAGGGTTAATTTGGTTACTTTAATTCATTATAGTACCTTGAACAAAAAAAAATAAAAAAACCCAGGAAGTCTACTAACGTTTAGAGAACAATCATTTAAGAAACGAGAGAGTAGTGTAAATGACTGAGTACGGGATTATCCACCTACTTTGAGTACAAGCAGCCTAAATAATATCGCAAAGTCCATCACTGTCATCGGCGTTGAAAAACTGATAATGGATGGTATCTTGTGAAAAATGGCGTTGTGTTCAAAAATAAGAGACAAGAAATTCGAGTCAGCTCATAAACAAAATGATAGTTTTTAAAATATACAACAAACCAGGCGAATTTTAATTTTCAAAATTTTTTAATTCTAAAAAAAATATTATATTATATGTGATCATATTTAAATTAAAATAAAATAAAATATTCAACCACTCAAATTTATAAAATATTAAATAAAATGGTTATTATTTATTCTTTTTTTTATATAGAATAATATGTATAAATTTATTTATTTAGCAGTAATAATGTTTACGGAGAACATTTCTACATATGTGTATATAATAATTAACTCCATTGAATAAATTTAATTTACTGAATATGCATTTTTCTAGGGCATATGGTCGGATACTGTGTGTATGTTGTCCTAGAAAGGTACGAAGAAAATATCGAAGACCGCTACGGTACAGGTCAAGTCAAGTGAGTATTAAATAGTCATATTAATTACTATAGAGTACAAAATATAAGTAGTACAAGATACATACTAGGTATTTAAAAATTGTAATAAAATATTTGGTATGAGGTAAGTAGGAAACTAAAAATACTAAATTCGAATCGTTATAAATAATATTCGGACAATATTGTTTTATTTTCAATCGACAGTCAAAGCGGTATTTTAGAAAAAAGCAGGCCGGCTCAAGTGGTAGGCGACATAGGCCCACGCCCAAGGTGGCATTTTTCATTAAAAATATTTAATTAAGTAGGTATTTACATGTAAAGGGTGGTAAGACTTAAGTTTACTTAGGTGTGTTTAAACAGTTCGGGTCTGGAAAAAAGTATAGTTGTGTTATAAAAAATTTAAATAGATTTCACATGTTATTTATTTTGACCAAAATCTTAATCGAAACAACTACGTTAACTTTACATTTATCTTGATAAAATGTATTGATTTTTCTTTATTTTGATCTAGATCTAGACCTTTTAATTTTTTATCACGTGGTGTCAACACTATAAGTACGGCCATAATACCATGTATTATTAGTTATATATTGCGATTATTATATACATTTTTTCACTTCACTCCGGGGACCTCAGCAATAAATACAGTATGATATTATTTGTTCTATACCTACTTCTATAGAATATCGGTTTCAAATCGTCAACAACTGTGGTGTATTTGACTTTTACGAGCAAAGATGGAATACTCAAGTTTCTTGAACAATTGTTGACGGACTTTATTATTATCATTGACATTTTAACACGAGATATTATAATAAATACACTCGAAAGCTCGATGTTTTCTAAACGCCTAGTGCCTACGGACTACCTTCATCAACAGATCATTATTAGTGTTCGGAAATCGGGACTGTGAATCATACCCACCTGTTATTATTATTATTTACAAAAAAAAAAAAAAACAATCTATTTTTAGGTTACATTCCGCACAATTTGATTATATTAAACCACCCACCGTTTACACCTATAGTCGTTTGTCCTTTTTATAATTGTTATCCTTTATTATTATTATTATTATTAAACACGCAACACGTGTAAATACGACCGCGCGTTGGCTATCGACTTTCCGTCATTCAGACAACACCGGTAGACCACGTATTCTCGTCGTTTACCTGCGGAGCCGTGTTGAGAAGTTCGGTCCATCGACCGCATCCCACGGACCATTTTCCGATTGCCCGAGCGGGCAAATATACATAATATTATTATCGTACAGCCAAAAGCTCTTCAGCCGTACACCCTTCAATCCACGCGTTATTATCAAACCTACGCGAACTTATTTGCGTATGACAAAATTACGTAATCGCGAGGACACAGCGTTTCCGATCGCTAACTATAATATCAGTTCGTATATCGTTTCGTGCTATAAAAGGTATGATGGTATATAAATGTATATCATGACGTCTATACCTACCTATTTTAGTTATACTAAGTTAGTTTCCACTGGTTGCCCCTATAGTGCATTACTGCACAGATACCCCAAACACACTCGAAGGTTCAAAACCAAGGCGGGGCATTAACGAGTTAAAAAGTCTAAGTTAAGTTACTCTTATATGAATGTTGCAGTACAAAGATGATAGAAGAGACGGTCATCCTGAGGACTTTTTTTTTAAATAAATGGCATGTTATATTGTGTATAATATATTGTATTATTTTTCAATTGTTCTAAATATTTTTAATATATTAATAATTAATATTTTTATTTTTAATTTTTGATTGAAATCTGAAAATTGGCTGTTTTATCTCCGCACTCTGTATTACACAATTACAAAATCCATTTGATTTGTTTGATGATATAACAATTATTTAAGTACCTAAAAAATATATGACAATTTCCAGTCATTGTCATTATCTATCATAACTCGTATATTCATTCGATAGATATAAAATAGGTATTAGGTGCCAATAAAATTTAACCAATAACTAACATACTACCCATATAGTAGCTCGTTGTGATTAAAAATATAAAAAATGATCCGATTAAGGGATGTCACTTACGAGCTACCATCGCCATCGCGTGTGCGCAAATAATCCCGTCGTCGTTTTCAGGGAATGTCAACTCGGAACAAAATAACACGCAAGTGTTTACCTTTGGTAACAACAGGTGCGTTTACGTTTGTAGCGTATTATAATTTTGTCATACTCAGTACTATATACTACATGAACCAATATGTACCTTATACACAATGTGATTCATTTAATGCTCTAGGCCAGTTTCATCAATCAATATTTACTGTAAGGTTCTTAAAAATAAAAATGTATTTAAATAGCCCAATGCTCTTTGTACTAAATTGTTATAAAATTATGTTAATAAAGTTATTTCTAAATTAAAAATACTGATAACTGTGTAGAAAAAATATTTAAAAAATCTATAAATCACAATAATAATAATAATAATAATAATAATAAGGTAGACACTCTGTAATAGGTTCATATTATATTTATGTGGAAATCCTTTTTACTAAATCACAAAAATTAATGATAAAACGAGTGTAATGCGTTAAGTATGGATTATCCTATATTATATATTATAACATAATATAAAATGTTATATTGGTGTAAATCTGATTCCGGGCCACCGAACGTGCCGCAGCGTTTCACTTGATTACATTATTGGATCGTATCGCTTTCAACAAATAATAATCATAATAAAAAAAGTGTCGATAGGTGACGTCACACTGAAGCCCTATCCAGTATCAAATGTGTATTTCGTGCGTCACGCACAGTTTCCACAGTCCAGCAATTACTCCAATAAATCCACACACCGGAGAGGGAGGGGGTCGATCGGAACGGTATACCTAATCGAAGACCTATAAGCAATTATTTAACTTTTATACGCAAACGCATATTATTTATCACTATATAATATACAGACTTAAGCGAAATAACGAATTTATATATGGCCATGTTATGGGTACCTACCCAAAAGCGGGTTAAAGGGTGTGAAATGGAAGCAGTAGTCCCTTTGGCCTAAGCTAGGATTGTATATAAATACAGCAATTACGCATAAGCTATAATTCTTATAAGTTAATAAAAGTAAAACGCCAGTGCCGCACTCGGTTTCTGGATCGTCATTAAATTATTTTATTTCATATGGGCATAAGACTATTTTTGAATTGTTCTTCCGTTTATTACTATAATATACTTGCATATATAATTAAATGAAACTATCGAATTATTTATTTAATCCTACCATATTATTGAAAAGTACATACGTCATTCCAAATAAAAATAAAGTGTTGAAAAATATTAATTACGATTGATTCTTTAGAATCCTATGGTTTTAAATATCATAACATTTCATGGTAATTTTTCTTAAGTAATTTATAAAAAGAATACATTATTATATAAAATCAATTATTTTCTAACTGTTTCGGAATAAATTTTAATAAAAATTAAAAAATTATTTTCAAATACAAAATTATATAATATAGTGTAACCAAAAGCTTGTAGAACTTAAGAATAATTCTAAAATATATTCTTTAGAAATAATAATATAAACATGTATTTGTATTTACAATACTTTTTTTAGTGTGAGTCCAACTCAAATCCCATTGCTGACACCCTAGAGACGGTCGTTTCTTATTTTATGTTGTAAATTCGGACAAACAAATATATAAAGCAAAAATCTAATAAATATTTTATATCTTTGGCGAATTTTTTATTTTATATTCTGAGAGGAGCGATAAATGTATTGGTTTTAGAATGATGTGGTTTTTTTTTATTGTCCGACGTCACCTTGATGACCAGTACAAAGTGGGTATGAATTATTTAAATTTTTAGGTGACTGGAGAACAACTTATGAAGAATCTTATTTTAAATTTTCAGACGTTTAGACCGAGAATACAATTTTGAAATATTTGTTGACATTAATAGAAAAAAAAATTAAAAATTTCAAATGCATAAAAACTCAAAAACCGTCGGAAGATAAATCGTTTGCATAGATCGTGAATATCCAATGTCGACAAAATTTGAAATTCAATCACTTATAAGAAATTAATGTGGCTCAACACCCAATTTCTTTTTATGGACATTTGAAAATCAAATTTTATTAAAATTGGATGTATTTATACGAATAATATTGATTTTAACTTTTTGTTAATGAAAATCTTATCAGTTATCACCATTCAGAGTATTATTATTTCCCACGTGTACATTGTACCTATATTGTAATATGCACAACGCAGTTTACAAAATGTTTAGACTTACTTCAAGCCAGTGGACTTTTCTGATTTTCTGGATTGCACGATTGTATTTGAATTGAATTGTATTACTAATGAGTAATGATTAGATATGGGAGAAAGCAAATTGTATTTTCTTACTCTATACTTATTTTATTTATTATTACAAATAACATAATGTGTTCTACATGAAAAACGATTTAAAATTGTTATTTTTAACACTCTTGATACTTAATACTAATATTAACAAAAGGTACCTACCCTTAAAACAGTAGTAAAATATTAAAAAATCAATACCTATAATTGACTTTATGATATTGAAAAACATATGGAAAATTGAAAATTGAAAATTGAATAGGTTATTGATTATCGTAGTCTTCATCTTTCTCAGCATCAGGAAAAACACTTCGAAAACATTTTTGTTTAGTGACTATATATTTAATTGTTTCGATTTTTTTTATCAAGCCATAATTCTGTGGCTGATAAAGGACCAAAATCACTTAAAGTTGGCATGTTCACTAATGTAAGAAGCCTCATTAAATGCATCTGCCACTATCAGCTAATTCTAGTATCAAGTTAGATTTGAAAGCAGTTTTTATAATGTATGAAACTACGAAATCAGACATTTGACATCAACACTGTGAGGATTAAAGAACAAAATATAAATCTGTAACTTCTAACATATTTTGAATTTTCTTTAAATAAAACCGTTATAGTTATATCATAGCCTATTTTTCTTTTGTTTTTATAGTACTATCTATATTATTTTACTCAATAACCTATAGTAATTATAATAGAAAAAAATGATTTTCAAAATTAAATTGGCACTCACAAACAATAGTATTTAAAATTTAAATACCTACGCTATCACTATGCCCACAACTGAAAAATCATAATATTTCCTTTGGTACCTCTTATTATTGTGTTTGGTGTCTTATATGAATATTTAAAATGCACATGCAGTTATAGCAAATATGATGTTTATTATTAAATAATTATACATTACACTTAATGAACACAGTTTCTACATTTTTTCTTAGCAAAACCTAATTTTAAAAATAACAATATCATCTTACATCATCAGTACGGCTGCACATGGAACCTTATCTTAACTGGCTTAACTATATATGATCTTAGGTAACAGGTGCGCATTTTTATTTTTCGTAGTGCACTTTTGAGATTTTGTTGTGCAAAAAGTGTTCAACAGTGTAGTGCACACAAAAATAAAAACTGCTTCAGCGGTATGCATTACAGTCTTTTCACTACGTCTTACGTCTTTACGCTACCATACATTGGCATATTTACTTATAAGTTATAATTTTATTAACAATAATATATGATCTAATATTATAACAACTATTATAAAGTATAAGTGATGATATTGTTAAAAACTAAATCAACCTACAGTATGATACACTGAAAAATGACTAGTATAATTATTAATAAATTATAAAATATTCTAAGAAATAGAGGATAACACAATTGCTCCACTCAAAATAGTTTTTCGTATGCAATCATTTATCATTAGATTCAAATTTCACACAACCATTACCGTTACACACTCAGGTTGAGATACACTCGACACATATTATACAGCAAAGCGGTTACCTAATTTTTCCATTCAGAAAATTTGAAACTAATCTACAAAATCAATATAGTAGTAGGTAACTATAACAGCAGATCGTCTTCTAGGTTTTTTTAAAAAATTATTTTATTAGTAAATACTAAATATACATTTCGATTCTGTGAAATTCTGTAATAACATACCAATAATTATATATTCAAATATATTTTTATAAAAATAAGCAATTTATGTTACATTAACAAAACCATTTATCGAATTCGTTCTAAAAATATTCAATTGTGTTTTTAGACTTTGTGTATCTAGGGACATAGTGGCCCACACAATTTTAAATGAAAAAAAACCCATAACATTTTTCATAAGTGTATTTTTCATCGTTGTTGAAACAAATAACATATAATCATAATATTAATATTATTGAAGTTATTTATATATTTTGTGTACATAATATTTAGATTAAATATTTCTGAACACGGTAATGAAATTACAACACATCAACACATCTCGGGTGATTAGTTAAATTAATTTCAAACATATTAATTCAATATTTTACATTCAAAACGTAAGTTTACTAAATAAAATATTGAATTTAGATTTTTAACACTATAAATTATTATATAAAACTTAGTTTGCTTAATTAATAAGTATCAATAACTAATAAATTTAATGTATAATCATTACATTTTGTTAAATATTTAAAAAGAACATATAATTATGTATGAACTAACGAAATATAAATGACTGAGTTTAAATTAATATTTGATTCAATTTGAACGATTATGAAATCATTGATAGACTATAGTCTATAATACTATGATTAGATATGGCACACAAATGTTTGATTTTGAATTAAATTCTTATTTTTATAAAGCAATTTTAAAGTTTTTTTTTTCTAAACTAAGCACTTCTTATTTAATAGTCATATCAGTATACTGACTCATTTAGTTCCCTATGCAATTTTAAATCAAAAATAATTATTATTGATTTAAAAATCAGCAACCTTATTTCCAAATCTAATAAATACATACATACGATTTATAGCGACTCTAGAACATTGCAACATAACGGTAAACAGAGAGTTAGAAAAGCAGCCAGAAATGTAATAAAAAACTAAAACAGTGGAATACTTTGCATTTCATCGTTTATAGACATACAAAAAATATAAATTAATTCTGCGATGATAAAACACAGAATGGCACTAAACCATGTAAAACAAATTAAGAGAAATAAAACACTCTATTGAACCCTGGCCAAAATACATGAATTTAAATCAAAAATAAAATTTAGTTTTCAACTGACTAATAATTAGGCCCACTAAATTATCATATGAACACCTTATGTAAAATACGGAACCGTCCTTAGTCCACCAAACACATCATCGTCCTCTGTCCAAATTTTACTGACACTATAAGATACCGAACACGTAATTTGCTTTCTTAAAAAAATGTTGACAAATAATTCAATATAATGTTAGCACAACATAAATATTTATGTTAAGATAATAACCACTTAAGCTGATACTATAAACAATAAACAATTTTAATTTAAAAAAAAAGTATTTTATTATTCATTGCAATAATTCAAGTGCCTTTATTATAGTGCAATATTATACTTTGCATGTACTTCAATTTATAATTTTTTTATACGCTTCTATTAGTTATTCCTTAAATTTAAATGTAACATATTTTACAATACAATAAAATACCTAATGTTTTATTTCAATATTAAAAATCTAATAGAATATTGTAAATAAGTTGATTTGCATCAATATCAGTAGATTACTTTTTTTATATTAAATAATTAAAAATTTTAAAAACTTTTTGGTGTTGTGGCTTAAACATTTTAATAAATAATAAATATTGTATGCTTTGGAATGGAATGTGTAGAAATTGGAAACTATTGATAGGGCAGGTGTTTGTTCATACTTTGAATTTAAATTGAATTGATTTATAAACCAATTTTAAACCTGACGAGTAAGTTTTCGGGTAACTATTGTATTTGAAGTCATAATCAGATTTGTATTAATAATCATCAGAGCGTGAAATTTTTTGTAATGATGTTGTGCAAAATCCTTGATTGACTTCGTGTTTAGACATTTTTGTAAAAATGTTGTATTCATTCTTGATCGAACAAGAATCAGCTGTTTGAAAATTACATACAGATCGATTAACTTCGAAAATGATATTATTTTTTTGTTAATGTAATTATCAGGTATAGACTTGAATCACATAAATATTTCAAAAACGTACTTATATTGTTTTATTCAATTTAAAATTTAGATAGCACTAATACAAACTAGTGGAATGAACTCAGAATGAAACACTCATACAGTCATACAGAGAAAACTAGTAAAGGTAAACACGTGAAAATGATTGATGTCTTCAAAAGAACAGATTATTGAGAATGGTAAAAAGACTACAAATCTCTTTGTTGAAATCATCAATAGGTTCACTCTAAAACCACACGAATAGAGTTATTTCACCCCTAGTTTCCTGTGCTTATCCGTCTAGTACGGATATTTATCATTTTGAGATGTTTTTATACTTTAAATACGTTATGACATTACATAAGGCAAGCCCCATATATGAAAATGTTTCACTATTAACAACACTATGGTCTACTTGCGCTCTCTAGGTATCTAAACAAAATGTATAACACACATTGTAGCATGACTAAAATACACTATTACATATGGTTGCGGGATAAATTTAAAACGTTTAAATATTATATATTTTTACTTTTTTAGTTTCTCATTTTTCACTAAGTATACCTATTTGACACATTTAAAACGTTTCATATAATATAAAACTTTAATTGAAAAGTAATTACAGCCTATAATAAATATATTTTTTTAAATTAAATTAATCTTTAAAATATAAAATTTCCGAGTATTCCTCCTCCATACATATAAGTATGCCAATGTTACTAACATCCAGGTTCTTGCTATAATACAAATTACATACTATTTAAAATTCAAAGTAAGCATAATCTTTTGAGGTGCCGTTAATATATAGCTTTATCATCAAATTATTCATGTGAAACTTAAATTATTTACCATGTACCAAATTTGCTTATTGTTTTAGTTACAGATTGTAAATATTTTTATAAATAAATAAGGTATATCGGACACACACGTATATAATATAACATTATATTATATCATACATGTAATTTCATAGTTTGATAGTTGCAAAAATAAAATGATCTACTTACTTTAAAATACCGACGGCTGCTCTCGCGTCAATACTAAAAAAATCAATTAGTATAATGCTGGATAAACATAAACCTATCTTACAAAATGTATCGAGCTCGGGATGGTACTTAATAATAATAATAATAATAATAACAATAATAACAGTGGTACTTGTACATCGCGGTGTTGTACCTAAAAAGTGTATATGGAAGGTTAACTCGAATTAAAAGTGTACTCATAGAACGGTAATGGACCATAAACAATATCCTGGTGACGATAATACGTCGTGGCTGTGTGGTTATGGTTGTTGGAGGGCAAAAGGGTAGAGAAATTCCGCTTGTGTAAAATATAAAGCGCTTGGGCGTGATTATTATTCTCGTGCGCTTATTTACGACAAACCCGAATGGTTCCTATATTATGCTGTGTTATATACGGTGCGTGCGGTAAGGCGAAATACGTATATATATATATAGGTATGCATTTAATAATATTATGGCATATAGTTGGATCGCGTATAGTTGGTGTGGCGAGAAAACACAAATGTTCACTCACACACTCGTCATGTTATATTATTCGATTCGACGAAATTCACGGGCACACGTGGGCGTGACGATGTCATAATGGTGTATATACTGCTGCAGTATGCCTCGTTAGTGCGGTTTTAAGAGGGGTGCAGTTAACCCGGGAGGCAGATTTTTGGTTGTGCTGACATTTTTTAGTTTTATTTTTCTCCTAGTGCTTTTCTATGTTTTACAAAATGATTAGAAAAAAGGATTCCTCAAAGAAAAAGAAATATATTTATTTACTATTAAATATTTATATGTAGTACACGTATATAAGCGCGCCCGCAGGATAAAATCCCACCTGGGGGCAAGATAAAAATTACTTATAATGTAATATTAGTTTTAGTGATATTGATATTAAAGTTCATGCAGCTAATAACTCCCAGAGGAAATGACTCCCTTGCCCCCCCCCCCTGTGTCCTCTCTTGTAACAATACAACAGTGGATAAATACTTTAATTTATACAAACATATTAATTGTTTCAATTTTTAATTACTACAATGACTGTATAAATGCATATTTTGTAGAAGAGAGATTTTATTATACTAGGTACTCGATTTTGAGGCAAGTAAGTCATATTATTAGTTGATGCCTGTCGCACGTACTGAGTAGGGACTGAGTACTCACTGATTAAAAATGTATGAATAATTAATTTTTTGAAATATATCAATTAAGGCATCACTGTGCAATTAAGTTTAGATATAAAGTATTCGATAATAATGATGGTATTTTTTTTCATTAACTTTTCTTAACCAGACTCGACGTTTCTTATAAGGAATCATTGTATACGATCTCAATAATTTAATTTTATGTACAGTTTTAAATTAAAAGCGAGCAATATAGTAGAAAATTAGATAGAATTCTTAGTATTTTTTGGTAATTAATTTTCCATACTATTTAAGAAGTGTAAGGTACCTAGGTTAAGCTACCTATACTGTCACGATACATACTTCTTTTTTATTCATTTTATTCAAAAGAATACTAATCTTTTTTACTGTCAATTGTAAAGCATATAATGTTTTTGAAAATCTCGATACATCTGAATCTAAACTTGAACGATTAGTCTCTGCTTCTGAGTTGTTACAACTTATATACCAAGGATATTGTCCTTCAAAAGTGTATTACGAAAATGTAAAACAAAGTTTAAAATAAATCAAAATTAAAAAACGTACAAATAATAATTAATTAAAATATTAATTAGTAATAAAATTAGGTACAAAGTAATTTTAATTCATCACCTCCATACTTTCTAACCCTATTATCCTTAACAAACATAAATAATTCTAAAACTACTCGATCGAATTTCAATATAGATAGAACATATTGATAAAAGTTGACAGTAGTTTACTCAACAATTTACATTAAAAAATTGTGTGATATTCCAAATTATTTTGCCACTGTGGCTCTGTGTATGTAAATCATAATGACAGTATAAACTGTAACATTTTTTAAATTTATTAAATAATTGTGATCCTAAATTCTTAAATAAAATTTTTGGTTCATTTCTGAATTCGAAATATCATATTATATGCTTTGTATACTATTTGTCGATAGGGAACCGGACTAGATGGCATTTTATGCAGTGGTTGATCCGGGGTGAGGGTAACTGTGGATCTACTAAATTTATATGAGAGGTTCCTTTTAAGACCAAAAAAGTACCATTGATTTGGTATTCAAACAGTATAAAACTATTATTAAACTGCTAAATTGAACTGCTATATATTTCTTTTTTAATATACAAGGCATTCAAATGTTTTTACTACACGAAACTAAAAATCTTTGATTTATAAATAAGTATACTCATCGTAATTGTATCATACATAATGTCATAAGCAAAAAGAAAAGATTAAAAAAAATTTTCATAACCTATCAGAGCTATATAACATCGACTAAAAAATGAAAAGCCCATGTTTTAATATATATTAATAAACGTTTATAGGTTATTTGTTTTATGGAATTTAATATTTTGTATTATGTGTTTATCAACGAAAAAATAATCCTAAGAACTCAGGTATTAGTATGCATAAATAATTTGTTCTATAGCTACAATTTATTAATATTTTAGAAATAATATTATGCATTTTCGATCAAAAATGAAAATTAATTTCCAATCGAATAATGCAAATAAGTGACAGGTAGGTACTCTATTATTATAGAGGCGTAAAAAGAGGCCGATTTCATCAGGAAATATTAACTGTGGGTCAAATGATCTCCTGCGCCACCCTTCCCCCTAAATTCATGACTAATTCCACCTTTATTTTTTAAGTCAAGTAATTTAGCTTTGGCTAAGCCATCGCATTATTTATTTAATTTGTCACTTTATAACGGTGCATTTCCAAGTACTTGGAAAAAATCTTATAAACTTCATCTTTATTCAAATTTGTGGATAAAAGAAATGTGAAAAACTATATACATCAATATCTAAATTATCAACTAGGTATACCATTTATACCTAAAATTGTTGAGGCAATCATTACTAAAAAAAAAAACACGACTTGTGTATCAAATATAGTATGAGAGTCCATTTCAACACAGTTTCCTCCCTAAGCACTATATTCTTACAATTTTAGAGTATATTTTTCTCGTACCAATCTTATCTAAAAAATATTATATTATTGGTTAGGAAATTTAAGATGACTCAAAGGCTAAAGCATACAGTAAAAATAATAATCTATATGACCGCCGTCGTTTTACACAAGGATTGTCTTGATGCATTATTGTTTCGCTGTAAAAGATTCCATAAAAGTCAACGTCGTGAAGTTCAAACGTAAAAATAATAATAACGACAAAATTGAAACGGTTATATTACGCCCCACCCGTACACACACCCTGAAGCGACTCAATAATAGTAATAATAATAGTATACCTGTATGTATATGGTAGTTTAATATACACATGCAATATAAATCGAATTGGAAATAAATTCGCAAGCGGTCGTTTACAGCCAAGGCGTCGATGGCGCAGTGAATTCATCCACACACTAAGGTACCTAATATAATATTATAATATGTAACATATAAGTACTATGTATTGTAACGTGAAAGCGGATATGCGCCTATACCGCGAGTGTCGATTTTAAAAGGCAATTTCCTCAGCTACCGATATGATGATCTCGCTTATCGAATTTATCATTTGGTTTTCTACGTGCAAGTTACCTATATAATAATATATCTATTATTAAACTCGTGTATAGTTATATATATATATATATATATATAAATAAAAGTGTATAATATACATTTTCGTCTCTCGATAAACGGATAAATATACCAATTTTTTTTTATGTGCGTGCGTGCGTAAAAATAACGGCGACAAACGCTCGGTTTCTCGAACGACTAAACTTTGTTTTCCGCACAGAAATGCATCAAATCGATTTTAAAACGCTCGCCTAGACGCCTTTTGTCAAATCGACGAGTGTTAATTCGGGTGGGTACATCAATAATAATTTTAATATTTCGTAACACGAATCTAATACTTATAGTTCTAATCACTGCACGTCTGTAACAGTTAGAATATAAAATTCCACCAGTTTCTTAAAAATATAATTAAAAAATAAAACACTGAAATGGTATAAACAAAACCAATTGAAAGAGGTACGATTGACAGTTTTATTCGAAAAAGAATTTTTCAGAATTTTTTTAATGAGCGTTGAAAAGTAAATTAATATCTTTATTCTTCACAACATTACTTGATTATTAAGGCATACCTATAAACATATAATAACCTTCGAAATATATCTATAAAAAAATCTAAAAAACAATAATAGACAGTATTTTTTTAATTAACTAAACTTATAATTTATGTTTGTTAATAAACATTAAATTACCAACTACAAATTGATACCTTTACAAACCACTTAACTTAATTTTATAGTCCAAAATTTAATTTAATAATACAATTTGTTTAATAAAACCAAAGCTTTGTTCTGAATCTAACTGTTTATATTAATATTGTTTCAATTTTTCAAAATCTAAGTAAGAATGTACTGTAGGTACCTATCAAAATTTTAAAAATATTTACTCAATTAAAATATCTTTTGAATAGATCAATCTTTCTTTACTATTTTTATAAGAATTTCTTTTGATTTCTAAGTTGTTATAAATAATTTTTTTGCATAAGTGTATTATACATGTTTCTTGTTGATTCATATTTAAATCATGCCATAGGTACCTACATCATAATATGTTGAAGTGTACTATATATATTTATTAACTTAATTATCTTTGAATATTGTTGAAAAACGTATTACAGTATACTTAATTAGAAGTTATTTAAAATACCTATAATATCTAGTTTAATTTTTAATCACTTGATGATATTATTTAATTAGTATATATGTTTAATATTTTATAGTTTTTAATAGCTTTGATATACCCTTAAATCTAACATTTTTAATACATTTTAAATTCCGTTCATTCCGATTCGATTCAGAATAATAAAATATAAGGAAAGGACTTAAAGTATAAATCAATATTTATTATGTTTATATAAAGCCAATAAGAATATTATCCAAATACATTTTGAACATTTACTTATGATTTAATGTTGCTTTGAAGTTTGAAGCATTAAACGTTCACAAAGCTTGCGGTACGTAAGGAATTATATTTTATAAGTCGTATCTGTCTGCAGTTGCTCGAATTAACATCGTAACTCGTATAATTAATGGTACGAATTCAAAATCAAAAGGATTCGAACACGTCGTTGGCTTATGCTTGATATTTTCAGATATACGCATAACCCCTAGTTGTATGACAAAATGGTACCGATACCTATCAGTTTTGGCGATATATTATATATAATCTGATATCGATTGAAGGCCATCTGTTGCTATCACGTCTCTGGGAACTTAAGACTACAGCGGGGTTTCGGTGGGTGTGTACAATTCAGCGATGCCGTCCTAACTGGGTATAGTTATTAATTTCATACACATACACGCACACAAACTATCGTTTCTGATTTCAAAAAACGCTCTCGTCCATCGTAATAATTTACCGTCCCACTGGCGCAAGCGTCGCGGTTGGTGGTAGACACACTATTTTATTTGTCTAACCTTCTTTACCTACCCCTCTCTGTGAGCCGTCGGCGATTTCGATTTTTCCAACAACAAGACTTCATACGGAGCAATGCAATTAGGATTAAAAACAATATAATACACCACTTGCTGAACGTCACCGACCATCGTCGTTGCGTAGGTATATCGTGCGAATTAGTGCGAGACCCGTGTGATGTACACACTACCGAAACAACCCTCACACCGTCACACTCGATCGTGTATTTATCCGCAGCACTTTCCCTCGTGTCCAAAGCCCTCATCTGACTTTATCGATTGAGTGGTTGTGACAGAGAGAATCCGTCGGGACCAATGTTGGAAACTCTCCAGTCAGCAGATCGTTCGACGTAGTGGTGAGACGGAAAGGAATTTGGTGGTGGAGAGGGCGGAGGAGACGTGAAACGATAAACATGACGGACAAGGTATACTTATAATGCCCTCAAACGGTGTTCCAGTCCTCGACGTAACCCACCGACACCCTATGACGTATTGCAATTTCGAAACACTTGACCACTAAATTGTAGTGTTCGCCTTTGAAAATACTTAAAATTACCCTATTCTGGCATCCACTACTAACTGAAACATAATATTATTTTCACAGGTAAACTATATATAATAATAATATATAGTATGTAGATATTTCCCTCGTGATTATTACACTCATATTATGATTAAAACATTCATTGGAATTACTACTATTATATTAGATTATATTCACTGTGAATGTTCTACTTTACTATAGTATTGACTATAATTATATACAGAGTGTAACAGAAAAATCTAACAAATGAAATAACTTTTGTTTTTATCATTATTTTTTTTTTAATAATAATTTATAGACGCTAATGTACCTACAGTCAGTTTTCCATTTTTTATAATATTGTATTATTACAACATTTTTCTTGTTTATATCAAAAATTAAAATGTATTTATTTTTAATAAAATTAAAAATAGCCAATTTCTAATCTATTTTTAGCCAAATTTTGATGGCAATAACGTTTATTTAAGTCAAGTTATTTTTTTTTTAATATCCATATTTGTTGGAGTTAATTCATTTAAAACGTAATATCTTCGACATTATATTATACTTTTGGGGAATTTTGTATTTCCTAGGTATAATAAGTATATTTCTTAAATTATTTATCATCCATAAAATGTTCATCGTTTTTGTAATACGTTTAACTAGTATAATTTATTTATTTTATTTCAATATTATTCATGTTTAAAAAAAAATACTAAAATGTACTGAAATAGTGGACTTAAAAAATAACAGGGAAAAAGTTTTTTTCTTATCTATATTGCCTGGTCTGTTAAACTTTAAACGATTACAAGTCAAGTACAACAAATAAAAAATATAATCACCAAAAATTGCACATAACAGCTAAGACTTATGGTGAGTTGCATAAACAATTACTGAACATTAAAACATTTAATGGATCAATAGTGAGCTAATGGTCCTTTAAACATGATTTAATGGACCATGATTAGTTCATTAAGTTTTAGTGAACCATTAAATGAATCAATTTTTCAAGCAACCCATAATTAATGTATTTATAAAAATAAAAATAAATTCGACTTTTTCAAATTATGTTTTTGTAAAATTCTGTGCCAATAGTATAACATTTTAAACATTTTATAAATATAAACAATTATGCAGACTGCATCGTCGTATATAGTATACACTTATCACTCCTAATCCAGAGCTTGACTAATGCCTTATTCAACAATCCGTTGGGTAGACTAATGAGGCTGATCAGGATCCAGGACGTGATAATTAACCAGTAAAAGAGGAACATATATATTTAAACCGTGTCTTTCACGAACACGCTTGTAGACGTGGCATTGATAAATGGTATTTGTATGGTTTGAGTCTTAGACCGTGTGTCACGGTTTTTCACTTTCAACAATATTTCTTCACGTGGACGCGCTTAGGTGTAAAGACTTTTGATAAGCTATTTCATGATAGAATATACCGTGAATAAAACTTTCGTTTTTTTTTTAGTTATCACGCGTAATTTGTTGTTGTAAACTAATTTAGCTTTATATAACCCATTTTTTTTATCATAATTTAAAAATGACAGTAATTAATAATTGTATTATTCCCGATAAATAATATCATACCCTCGACTATTTTGTTGTTTTTTTTAACAGATTTAATAAATACATTATATCTAGTTTTACTATACTCCTTTTATTCAACTTCTCAGCAGAAAAAAATTTTTCTCAGAATATGAAAAGTAAAAGCAAAAAAAAAATTTCAAGTGAAATAAAAAATATCGTGTCCAATCGATGGACCTACCTACTTTAGTTTTTATTTTTCTAAATATTGTTTTGACATTTCAATGTAATACTACGTGGCATTTGAGATATTGGTTTTCTAAAACTATTTGTCAGGCGAATTACAGAACCTAAATTACTATTATAATAGTTATAAAATTCAGCTTGGAAATAAATTCAAGTACACGCATGTTTTCCTTCAGTTTATTTAATTCATATTTGGGTTGACGTTAAACGTATGGCTCTACAATATCAATAAAATAAGCACCAAATCATTTAATGGTTATCTAATTAACATATGTTTTGTAGATCGTTATTTAAAAAACCATAGCATGGTCTCTATATTTTTCCTCTACAAGGAGAATCTATGAATCATAAATATGTTTTTGTTAATAAGTAACAATGACAACAAAAACCCTACGAAAAATCGGTAAAAAACAAAAACGTATATCCAGCATAAAAACTTATTTATGTTTTTAAAAAATGATACAAATTTACTATACATTTGTACATCATTATGGTTTTAAATGTTTTATGTGTTGGTCTAAATGTTGTTAAATCTTCAAATGTTTTGAATTAGATATTTAAAACATTGTTTGTGTTTAAAGTTAGCATATTTTAAGAGGAAAGATAAACAAACTCTGCTCATTCAATTTAACTGATGTTTGCAGCTCCCCAACTTTATTTACGTTCTGTTTGAATACGTTACATTATATTACGTTGATGGAATTTATTTGATGTATATATTAATTTAATCCATGTTTAAGACTTTAGTTTACTTCTACATCTATTTAAAAACATCGGGTTCACTAAATACTAATTATACTTAAGTTTAAATGGTTTCGTATCTTTCAAATTATAATTTCGAATTATGAAATCAATGCACAGCTATTGGTAATTTATACGCTTTTGTATTGCGTACATCTAAATATATACCTTTTAATTAAATGTATCAAATAACAATAATTTTAATCACGATCGTGCAATAACAACTCAGTTCATTAAAAAGTTATTTCATAGAATAGTCATTATGTTTAATAATATGATGCCCTGCTTGAAACTTATTCTACTTACAAGTCTGTTGTATGTCTTATATACATTGGGTAATTCTATTTGTAATAGCTGGTATACTCCAATAAACAATATAAGCTCGTGATTACGACATCAGCCAAAAAAGAGTCCCATAACAATTTTAAGATGAACTAAGTTATAATTTTATAAAATGCTCACCAGTAAAAAAAATATGAAAAAATATTTTATTATTAAGGAGTATTTACTATGTATATACCTAGGTGTGAACAATCTATTGTCAATATTTGAGTTAATACGCTCATAAAAAAATTTAAGTGGCTATACCCTACTCGTTTTTGTTTTAAATTCTAGAAAGGACAACTTATGTGGTAGGTTTCCTGCATTATATTTTTAAGTATTAGATATTAAAAATGTTACACATTTTCACCTGCAAAATAATTTTAATGATTTTAACGAATTTCGTCAACATTTTAATTTTAAAACAACTATAAATAAAACGTGCCTTTACTGTTAACTTTAGTAAATTACATCCATAGAGGGGGGGGGCAGATATTTTCAGTGCGTACAGTGCGCCAGAAATCTTAATTCAGCTCTGACTATACATGAATGGAATCTTACTTGTATCGTGCCATTACTCGAACATCCATTGTTGATACTTTAGTCGATGATTTCGCTGTATATATTTCAGTATGTACAGTGTACACTATATTTATATGTAACGTTTACATTTTAAGTTTCCTGTGATTTCGGTCAGATGTCCACTATCCAGCTATCCACCGAACATCAATCGCACTGTGGTCTGCTTTGTGGGTAGGTACAGAGACAAAATAGCATTTTCCCAGCGAGTAGGGCGCTTTTTTCGTATCGTCACGGGGGTTGGACGTGAAAATGAAAAGGATTTTCGATAAAAGTGACGGTACTCCAATAAGTCTGCTTAATGGCTTTTTTTCGGAATGGGATACCATTTGTGTTGGACACCGAATTGCTCCTGTTGAAACATTGTCACACAACGATTGAAATACTAGAAAAACACCATACACCTCATACAGCGTAGCTGACAACTGTGTTGGTCGTATATTAAATCACAAGTGGCAATTCTGAAAAGAAAAATGAAACAATATCACGAGAGCTAATATCTCGAACAAAAGTCATTGAGTAAAAATATTTTCAATACATTGAATTTACAGCGATTTTGCAGGCGTAAAATTCTCATTATTAATTAATATAATAATAATATTATTTATCATCTCAAAACGCCAAAGCTTAAATAATACTCAATAATAAAATATGTATTGAATACAATAATTAGTAGATTAAGTACTAATAATTTTCATTTAGAAACAAATCATACATTTTAAATTTCAAAAATCTCAGATAGACTAAATGATAACCAAATATCATTCAATGCTGTTAAATATATTACTAATAAGTTCCATTATTTTTTCAAATTTTTTTTTTCATTCTATGTTTTGTAATTCAAAAATGTTTATTTTACCTATGAACACAATAAATAATAATATATATCATTTACTTTAAATATATATACGTTGGTTAATGTGAAATAATTTCTCAGTATACCAATAATAGCTTCTTCACTTCTCTCGGAATATTATAAATTTATAATACACAAATTAATATTATTATGCATTATCGTATTAAGGTTTTCCAAAGTTCATACTACTAACAATGTAGGAACTATATAAACAGTAAACACATCTTATTTAATCTCCGATAATGTTGTGGAATGGAATTTGAAAGACGCTATAATATTATCATAAAAATAAAATAAAAATGTCTTATTTCTATTTTAAATTTTTGTCATAATATTGTTCTCTAATGGTTACGTGTTACTTTTTCACCTTTTTATTAATATAATTACAAAAGTTCAGCTTTTAAGTGGATAAGGAATATTAGTAAACTTTATTCGTGTTTTCTATATTTATAACCATCTTGCTTTTGCATTAATACAGTGAATAATAGGTAGAGTTAAGTTATTTCGCAAATTTGTATAAATAATTGATGGCCAAAATGGTATAAGACATGGAAAAAAATACATTTTTAATAATTTTAAAGTGAGTTTTAAGTACTTACTATCGTAATATTAAATAATTTATTAAATTTACAAATTACACCTGAAAATGTTAACATGCCTAGTAAATGAGTATAACAATATTCATCATATACAATAATAATTACTCACAATTGTGTGTTAATATTTAAATATTTCTAATGATCTATTTTTCATACCTACATAAAAATGTAAAATACCTATTTAGTAGTTAAATACTGATACTCAATATTATTTATTAATATTTTATTAATAAAAATATTCATAATTTATTGTGACCTATTTTAGTTATCTAACGAGATTCATTTCACTACATTAATACAGAGTTATTAAAACAGCAAAAAAATAAATATTTTAAGAAAAACACATATCATGTTTAACAAATAATTGGGTTTAGAATATAAAATGAAAAAATCTAATAAAGGACGTTTTACACACGCATTTAACATAATTGTTTATACTTAAGTCCAACAAATTATTAATTTATTAAATAGGTACTATATCGTATATTGTGTGTAATATCTTTCGTGTGTATTAAGTGTTAATGCACCTATAAATGATGTCCTCTTTTTACTCTTTTTAAACTGTAAAATGTCCATTTGATAATTTTTCCATTTGTCTAAATGACTTTCCCAGTAACTTAATTGTGTACATACCATTTTTATTTATCTAATGATATCCTTTTTGAGTTCTACCTATTTATTCCCTAGTGTATTATTTCTAGACATGTATAAAATAGGTACTAGCTAGTTTCTCAGATCACACAAGCATTTGTATTTTATGATTTCTCAAAACCATTTGAGATAAAATGATTAGTAGTTAAGTCATGTATTTTCATAGATAAATTTACGTAATTTGTCGATAATGGTATTTGATGTATAATTCGATATATTTGTTCTTGTTAAATACTAATATTTTATATTATATGATAGCACAATATTTTTATACCTTCATTACATTCTACCTGAGATAAAACATTATCTTCGAAAACATCCATACATTTAGTACACATTTTCCCCTACACGTGAAATAATGTGTAAAATGATAATTATAGAAAGACTATTATTGTGTGGATATTATATGCAATAAATAAAACACATACAACATAAAATATTTCATCAATCATTTGGTGTATTATTTATGTGGAACACATTAAACTACATCCAACCTCAGTTTTATTTATAAAAATGATTTATTGTTCGGTTAATATCCTACTATCTTGACTGATGATCAAAATAGTTTATGTCATAGCAATTATTATTACCTAGTTTACATTTGAAACTATATTTTTAGAGGTTATAAAATATTTGATAAGAATTTATGTACGAGGCACGAATTTAGCTATATTTACGATTGATATTTTTGTCAACCCTCATTTGTTGTTTGATTGACATATAATATGTGTGAACACAATATATCCTGTTTTCTAAGAGGAAAATAATAGAATATCATTTTCTAGCTTACTTTATCTAGTAGAAAATGTATCTAGTATCTAGTCACACGGATAAACAAAATCTAAACAGAGCAAAAAAATTTAAGCCACGGGCTATATGTTTTAATTTAAATTCTCGTTAATTTTTAAGAATGTGTTAATTACATTTCTGTTAACAGAAAAATATATAGATACTTAGTACTTAACTATAAACATTAATTAATGCAAAACATTAATTTTTCCGTATTACTAAAATTTATGGATTCCTAAATTATCGTTAGTCGTATAACTACTATTACCTATTACTTTTTTTTAAGTAAGTATATGTTCAATTTTTTGTTACATTCATAAATCTGTATTTATTAAAACATATAACTATATAAGTATTAACTAAAAAAGTTCTACTAATTTTTAATTCATTTAAAATATTTAATTTATATAAGTAGTGAATTAATTTTTAAGTTAGTTTAAATGGTATACAAATAAATGTCGAATGCAATAAATCTATCAAATAGGGAGAAAGAAGATAACAAATGCATTGCATTGTCATTGTGTGTATAAAATATTAATATACTCGTACGTTACAAGTTAGAAGTTCCCACAAATAATATTTTTAAATTAAAACAAACCAATCAAAATTGTCATTCTTTATTTAAATTTTAAAACTTCCACTCAAATTCAAAATACAAATGATTATCAAAAAAACCTGTATGTAACTTTAATATTTTTAAATAGCTATAATTACAACGTATGAGGAACCTTGTATTAATTTTTCAAGCTTTTTGACAAAGGGAATTTATAGAGAAAAAATCTAAAATTTCAAATGTCTATTATAAATAGTTTGTAAAGATTATAAACACCCTATAAAAATTATATCATATATAGAAAATGATAATATAAACATTTGCTGAAAAATTAAAGCATCTACGATAATTCGTTATTGAGTTACACCAAAAAAAAAAACAAATAAAGGCTTAATCAAAACATTTTTATGTTTTCCCGTTTTCCGTAATTTTTTTTGTTTTTCCCAGCTATTTTAAAAAGTACGGGAAATTGTTTAGGCACTTTTAACTTGACATCTAGATCCAACTTGTTGCCATAAGCCACCCACAAAATTTTAAATTCAAGCATTTTTTTCTATCAGAAAAAGTAAAACCAACAAAAAATTAAAAATAATATTTTAAGGAAACATACATTTATTATTCTATAAAAAATTATACTGCATCGATCTAGTAACGATAAAAGTATAGATTTTGCAACGATTTATTATTTTCAATTTTTTTGTTGGTTTTATTTTTTCTAGTAGCAAAAAATGCTTGAATTTTAAATTTCGAGGGTGGTTTATGGAAGCAAGTTGGATCTAGATGGCAAGTCAAAAGTAAAAAACTTCCCGTATATTTCAAAATCAATTCATTCATCACTCCTAGTTTGGTACAGTGCAAATTTTTTCCAGAAAAATGTATGGATATTTTTTTTTTAAAAAACTACCAAACAATTGCGTAATGGAATACTTTATTTTCCTAAAATACAAAAACTTATAAATATTACCTGTGTATTTTAAAGAAATAATTTCCATTTACAGTATAAATCAAACTAAATTCTTAAGGGGTCTAGAATTATGTTGAATTTTATTAAAACAAATTACAAAATAAAACAGTGTAATTGAAAAGTACAAATCTGTATTTTCAATATTGGTTCACACATAATTTAAGATAAGATGATTTAACAATTCTAAAGTGTACAATTTATTAATCTAGATATTTTTAATTGATTTTGTTTCACTGTGCAGGCTACATTTCTCATGTTTTATTATTCATGTTTATATAGGTACCTACATCAAATTATTATTATTATTATGCCTATATAAAGAATGTAGAATCATTTTCATTATACGAATACTATCAGTCCCCTGCATATATTTATTTTTAAAGGATCACGTCGCATGCAGTCACTCCATGATGTGTGCGTAAAGAGTAACGATTTTTTTTATGATTTATAATGTGTCAAAAATGGTGAAAATTCGATGCATGTGAAATTCTGTGTTTTAAAAAAATTCATACACATCATATACATAAATTACTATATTTCTGATATTTTAAAATAAACATGATTTATACTTTAATTATTAATAGATGAAGTTAAAGTAAACACTCATAGTAAAGTGATACTAAATAACAATAATTGTAAACGATAAGAACCGCCGATGACTAGAAAAGATTCATTTTTAAACAGATTAAAAACAAAGTATTACAATAAAAATAGGTTTAATAAACAAGTTTTAAAATTATAATAAATATTTTGAAAATTTTACTGATTAAATATAATAGGTATATGTAAATGTAAAAGTACAAAAAATACACATAGATACATAAATTAATTATGTTAAACATTTAAAATTACTACGATCGTTATTTTTTAAATTCCAACAAAATAACCAAGATTATAATAGGAAAAACCATTAGTTTTTTCTTTAAAATAATCAATCTTATTAAAATTTAAACATTAAATTCCAGATATTAAAAAATATCTGACGGTATTATTGACATTTAAATGTCTACAAAAACAATTTATTAGGAACATCGTTTTAAATTTTCAAGCTTTTGAAATGAAAGCTTTTGAAAAATGTGATCAACATTAATCGAAAAATACCAAAAAAAGTCTAAAATATTTATTGTTTATTAACTGCTCAAACATAAAAAATATTTATCAATATCGTGTATACAAATCGCTATGAAATATTTGGTGAAAGTCTTAAATCTCTAAGGTTGTTTACTTTTGAATTACAACAAAAAAAACGAAATCGATTTTGTCAGAAATTAGTGTTGAGTAATAATTTTCGTTTTTATTAATTTTTTTTCAACTTTTGACCCTCCTAAGTAACAATTAAAAATTATTTACTACCCGAAATCAACCTTAAAATTAAAGTTTAAGCCTCACGGTTATGTCGGACTCAAAACTAAAAACACACACACATCAGGGTATAAAATTCATAATTATATGGACAAAAGAAACTTATGTTAATTATTGTAAATAGCCGAATTCTTAACCCCAGTATATAATAGTATACAAAGAGATTTGTTTATGTTAACTACAATTAAATCTGCAACATTTTAAATGAGTTTTGTATAACAATTTCAGTTGATATAATAACCAACAACAAAATTAGTGCCTTCGTTGACATACAATTTTGTATGTATATTATGGCCAAACTAAAAAGTTTGTATCCTTTTAAAACTGGTAGAGTCATATTGTATCTATTTGTGAATGAGCCCTAACCAGATTTATTGTTAATGTGCTTATAATTTCCTTTAATGTATCCATAACCACATAAATGAATTAATCACAAAGTTATATTCTAATCGTGTAATAAGGAGAGACACAAATTAAATTATTTCTCAAGGCACTGATTATATAAGCTTTAAACTTGTGTTGTTTGCATAGGTACATTTTGAAAGTTGTGTAATTTTATTATTATACCCACAGCAGAATATAGTAGAACACATACCACTAATTTTCTCTTCAAGGTTTTATTTTACCGGAAATATTTCCATTAGATATATTTATAGTTATAATATCATACATTTGAAAAACTTGAAGCTGAAATGATTTTTTTTTATCATCAAAAGAGCGATATTATGCTTTGGCTGTATTATTCGAGAAAAACTATAATAGTTTCAAACATTTTCACTCAATTACATTGAATTAAAAGTGTATGAATATTTGATTAAGTTATTGTATTTTGTACCAAGGACTCTACCCTGATGGAAATTTTGAACAACAACCGAATTTAAATATTTCAAATTAACTGAAATCGAAGCTAGAACTCATAATTTTAAATGAAAAAAAAAACGGATCAAAAAACTGGCGCTCTGCTGTAAATTAGGTGTCTAGGAGCCAGGAGATCGCTGTAATGGGTGGTATTAAATTTGAATTCAATGATATCATATCATTGTATGCAAAAAACTATTCTGAACGGAGACGGTATGTCAGTCTAGGATATTTTATATTATTGTTGTTACTTATTATTAATATGGTAGCTGGTAAGTTGAATTAATATTATTCTTAAATTATCAGTGATACAGGAAAAATATTAAATATACTTATGTAAAATAAATTGGGCTGTTTTGGAACCGAATAACAACACAATGATATACGTTATTCTTTGAGTTGATACGTAATTTTGTCCAAATTTTAACTTAAAATGTCTGTAAAAAATAACTGTATTTATAGGTTTTTTAGATTTTTAAGTTACGGAAAAAAAACTTCTTAAGTCTTACCTCGATTTAAATTTTCAATCCTTTGCTATAAAAATTGAAATTTTTTAAATTTGTAACTACTAAATCATTTCCGATTTCAAATTTGATAAATATTGTAAAAATTTGAACTTTAAATGCTTGTAAAAAAAAATCGTGCATATGTATTATCAATATTTTTTAACTGCTATGATAACAATAAATCAAAAATCATGTACTAAATTTACATGGGTTTTAACCCAACCAAAAACATTTTATTGACATTTGTAAAAAAAAAAATTGAAAAAAAAAAATTGCAAATGTCCGTAAACGACTTAAAACGAGTTAAAATATTTTGAAAAATGTATCAAGTATATAAATTGATGAAATAAACATAATATCGTGTAAATTCCAAGTGTTCACAGTAATATGTTTTTGAATCACAACAAAATAAGAAAATCGCTACAAGAGAAATTGAGTGAAATATCCTATGTTGTAAAAATGTCATTAGTTTTTTTTCAATAACATTTTAAATCCCCCTTCCCCCCGGAAAATTTGTTTTGAGTACGTCTCTGTCATTATACCTATATATATTGTTCGAATACATTCACAGAGACTAGAACTAAGGGAATTATAAATAACGTTAACATGTAATTACCTATTTTATATTTAATTGTAAATTGTGACTGCGACTGAGAGTAGGAAATGTGGTATTGGCGTATTTCGGTGCCGCGGTCGATTTAAAAAAAAATACAGTTGTAAAATGTTCATAACACACTTATAAAAATTTAAATACCAGTAAAAACATACGATCTACTTAGGTATCATGTATAATATATTCTTACCTTTAAGTTTATTATGTAAATCCACTCTAATATTAACATTTTCTGCGTTCTACGTTTATAAAACAGAGGACCACTCTTCAGGTGTGGTGTCCTCTTAATGAAAGTTTCTTTTGATATTTTAAAATAGGTATTTGTTTTTTATGGCAATTTTAATGAATCATAATCAGTAACATTAAGACCATTGGAACACTTAATTACTTTCAAAACATTATGTGTAGATTGTAGATACAAACCATTCTGAATTTAAAGTGTTATCCAGTAAGTATAAGCTCCAGAGCTAATATAAGACACGTATTTATTGAGTTCTGAAGTTAATTTTATAGGTGCCTTACCTTTTATGAATTAAAAATATTCAATAAAATTATAATTTTCATGTATTACACATAAACGTTTTAACTATGTATCATTGATTTATAGATTCATAGTATAGACAACATTACACTGGTTTGAAACCTTAAACTTTTTATTGTATATTTGGTTATTACGAAAAAAAACATGATCGTTTAACTTTATTTTTTGACAGAAAACAAATATATTAAAAAATGTTATTTGTCATTAGTTTTTTCATTTTTTTTGTTTTATCAGTGATATACTTGGGCCCATGACGGGACGCGTGATATTCTACTTAATACATAAAATGTAAAACGTTATTAAAATAGTATAATATATACTCTATAGGACGTTTTAACTAAATCCCAAAAGCAAGATCGAAACTTCAATTTATAAACATGAATATTGTAATGCGGTCTTATATGAAATGAAAGGATGAGGGTGAAAAAAGGGTAACTCTATCACTATGCAGTTTCGGTATTTAGATGGGCAGCGAAAATATTAAAAGTTTTTCAATAGTTACAAAAAAAAACATAATATACCTAATAGTACCTATTTCTAGTTACGGTTCTGTTATTCCTGATGCACTGGCCTGTATATTATTTGATTAATTTCGTGCGAACTTGTTTAAAATTACGAGATAAGTGACCAGAAGTTAAATTCTAGATTAATTCAGGTTAATTACTTTTAATGAATAGTAGGTTTATGAAGAGTACCTACCATATTATAACAAAATCCTATTTTTATTATTTAAATTTCTCACACAATGTACAAAAACCTTTCACAATCATCATATAAATTATGCTTAAATATGTAATTTTAATATTAAATATTCAGCTATCTATGCATAAAGTTGTTTCGCTGAGTTATATAATACACACACATATATGAGAGAGAGTGTGTGTGTGTGTATGTGTGTGTGCGTGAGTGTGTGCAGTAGGAGGAGGGATAAAATAATATTATAAACATCGAAAAAAATATATTATATTATATTAATGATTTATTACTATGAAATAAATTAATAGTACAATAAGTGTCTTCAATTGTATATTCAACTATTTTTGATATATTTTAATGATGTAATTGGTCCACATATTTATCATACCATATCGATATAATAAATTAAGTAAAACCTTAACCAAAATGTTAAAATGCTAAAATGATTACGTAATGTTGTTTACCCTATATTAAATCAAGATGCATAATAGGTAAAAATAAATTGAAAAACAAACTGTATCTTTGAAATTGAAACACAAAAATATAAAACATCTAACAATTATTTACATGAAAACTAAGTGCTCAAGTGGAATATCACTTGTCACATTGTAGTTTAAGAAGCCTAAATCAATCTACAACACTTGTTAAAACTAAAGTAAAATGGAATCATAAATCATTTTAATCTCTAAGTAAACCCTGTATCAAAATTGCGTTCCGTTGGATGTGTGCCATCCCAAGAATCGCTTAAGTTTGAATAAGTTTGAACTATAGAAAACTAAATAAACTGACTCAAATGGTAAACGAAAAATATTAGCTACTTATATTCATAAATTATGATAAAGGGTCATTTACACAGTATACTTGGTTCAGCTAAACATTTTATAAAGATATATTAAATATATATTATTATGAGTGTATATATATACGTTATGTGCATACGTATCATTAACTACAAGCAAACTAATAGTTATATTTATTTTGCAATTATGATTTTATTTAAACATTAAGAAAAATATATATGATTTTCAATTTAATACATTTTAAGACATAAATAAACTCAATTTATTTTTAATACATAGGGTATATATTAGGTAGTAAGCAGGTACCTTCATACAATTTAATTTCACACGAAGATGTAACGAAATTGCCTACACAAAAAAATTGTGTTCATTGAAGAAAATTGAATTCTCCCTACTTTGCATATAAATATAGCACCCTAAAAACGGGAACATAAAGGAAATCCTACAGTGAGCACAATAAACTTAGATTTACATTTAACATATTTGTGCATACTGCGTGACTAGTAGAGTTCAAAAAGTGCTTTAAAGTATATATATCATATATATATATACTCTTTGTAAGTTCTTATATAGGTACCATAATTGTGTGGAATTCAATAGAAGTTAAAACTATACTAAATTGTGTACATTATTCTTGAGGTTAATGGTATTTATTCTATGATGATATACAGATTCTCAACATTTAACGAAAATACAATTTAAAAAAAAAAACTAAATGTCAAGTACTTGGCAAAAGCGCAAGAGTAGTTGATAAATCTTGTTGAACATTTCGTTGACGTTTTTCTTATCGTTTTTGAAAATGTAATTTTCTATTTTATTAATATAAAATAATTACTCGATATGGGGTATGGACTCAAATGATGGTTCTTTAACATAAAAATAATGAGATTACAATAATAACAATATCAGAGTAAGAACTTAATATGTATACATGTTTATTCTCAATAATCCAACAGTAATAACCAACTGATTTAAATAAAGGTCTTTAACTATATTGCTACGACGTGACACAATTGTTGAATTGCGTCGTAATGCGATTCTTATCTGTGTTTACATTATACGCACATGATCTCACTGCGGAAAATATAGATTCCTGAAAGTATTTAATTGTATCCAATAAGTAATATGTATATTATGTAGTATACTGTAATAGACTAGAAAATTAAAAATTAAATATTCTATAATTTCCAATAATAGTATCGTGTTTCGATTATGCTTTAAAATTTAAAATTGTCTTCATTCCATTTAAATATAATATGCATTTATTGAGAACATACATTTTTAAATGATCACTCTCTACTTATACAAATATGGAAAACAATATTTTCATACATCAAACATGAAACAAATTAGTGTAATTTGCCAAAAAAATGTACACATATACTATACTGTACAGTTACCTATATGCGTTTATTCATTATAACTTTTATCCACATAAATTTAGCTTATAGCGTCAGTCTATTAGAAATAATACATGGGAAATGTGTATAATAGCATATAATATTAGTCTTAAAAATTCGTACAAAGAAAATACCATGATTGTAGAATCTTTGAAATATACTTTCGTGCCCATGAACAGGTGAAATGTTTAGAACACTAGGCTTTTAGCTGCTTAGTATTGTGTTATTTTAAGAATAGTAGTCACAGTAAATTTAATTTACCCTATATAAAAACGTATATATATTTATGCGTATACGCACTATACCTATATATACCTATATAGATAAACATAAAATATTTGCATTGGATGATACTTATTTGTACTTTCATAAAAAAATAAAACACTCGAATGGTTTCGAAGAAGTATTGAAAACATAAGGTCGAAAATAAAGCAATAAAACTGAATTAAATTTATTGTAATATTATGCGGTTTGACTATTTATTGGTACACGACTATGTTAAACTGACCCAAGTGCTATTTTATTTACATTCTTATATTGAGTTTGTGAAAGAAAATATTATCTGGGATTCACTATAACATAATAGCACACGTTTTTTATTACCTCAATTTTCAATAATATAGATACAGGAGTAAATATAGCCGTGATCCAAGGCCACCGTGCGATCGTGTTTATGAAATATTCATATTTATTTATACATTTTAGGAAAAACGACATGTGTTAAACATATTTGAATAGTCTATATATATATATAAATGTTTGCCCGGCCATATTATGCGACAGGTATGGATATATGAACCGGTGAGTCCCACCCCAATCTTTGATCTCGTAAGATTCAGGATTTAATTGTCACAATATACTGACTTTCAATAATTTATAAAAAAAAATGTATCTTAAAACCATGTAGAAGATACGTCTTATGACAATTTTGTGCAATGTATTTTATTTCTAGTCAATTTTTTCTTACTCTGTTACTCCGATGACATGAGTTGCAAAAAGTAATTACCATTACCAAAATAGATCACGCGAAACAAAAAAGGTTGAGGACCATAGGACTGTATTATATATACAATAATTACATATACTTTTATGTCTAAATTTTATTTTCAGTACATGGGAGCGTCTATGGTATTAGCTCCTGCCACGGTCACATACGCCACTGTCAACCAACAAGACATGTTCAACATCTGAGATGACCTTGAAAAATACATTAATTCATTGGGTGGGCGAAAAAACGCTCAAAGAAGATTCACATCGATATATCAATCATATAAGTATAAATGTATGTTACGTTGTTTTACCTTTTTTTAAATTATTATGTGTCTTCTATGAGAAATGACTCGTATGATTGGCTACGTGGTAAATAGATATTGTTCTAATTATATTTCTTAATTCTATCTCTTAAAACAAACTTTCTGTGGACACCGATCTGTTCCGTTAAAGGATCGACACAGTCCCTCGGACGGGGAGAAATTTAATGAGAAGTCTTCATTTAAATTCAAACTCCTCTATTATATTCATCCTCCTATTTTTTTTTTAATTTAACATTATTATACAATAAATAGGTAGTTTAATAAAATAATAAACGCTCATTTTGATGTCATCCATCATGTTATTCATTATTATAATTGAAATGTCGTTATTATTTTTTAAGTCAACAATTAGAATAGGACTGAGACTATGTGTAATGTATAAGCTACTTAACTACTAGAAAATATACCTATGTTTACCTTTTCGACCATATCATGAGTGTGTAAGGATAAACATGGTAAATAGTATTTTACCTATGACCATGACATTAATTTTTTCCCTCGTTTTATTTTTTTTTTCACAAAACTGTATTCCAAATTTTTTTACTAATATTGTATTTATGTAAAAAGTTTTTAAAAAATATATTGTAAATACTAATTTAAGACTCGTGGTTACAGGGATTTATCCAAGTTTCAATGCTGTTCAATTTTTGATATCTATAAAAAAACAAAGAAGCTTATATTTATAAAAACTAACTTCATAAGATCTCATCCGTCTCCAATAAAAATTTAGTAAGTTAAAATATAAATAAATGACTCGAAAATATTTTAATAGAAAAATCTTCTCATTAGAATTAAGAACTCATCGTCGTTTATCGCCTTCATAAAAATGTATGAATATTGTCTATTTAAGTGCCTAATACGGTATATTGCTATTAGATAATTACTAAAACAGCCTATTTTTCAGATAGGCTTTTAAAATGTCATATGATAATTTTTTAATGTTCAATCTTCTATAAAAAATAAATGTAACACAATTTTATAACCTATCTTTGTAGCTAACCTCCACTATTTATAACTTGTGTGTAACACTGTAATTAATGGCCTTTGGTGTCAATGTTATTTTTTTAAGATCAATATTAAAAAAATAGTTTTTAATCATTTGTATAATGTATACACAAAATACAAAACTAAACCTATGTTTTCATGATTTAAAATATTGTGTTATTTGAATTGAACGTTCATAATTCATATAAAAGTGGGTGTGAGTGCGAATAAGATACATTTTTTTTAACAAAAAAAACTTTTTGAAGCTTTAACTTCTTAGGCATTTTATGCTATAGGCAAGATAAATATACAGATCTGTAAGTAGTACTATATAGGTACTCTTAACACATTTTTTAATAAATATATTTTGGTGTTGGTATATATATAAAATATGTAGGTATGCCTATAATAGGTACTAGAAGTACCTAGATTTAAAATAATAATTAATTACATACCATATATACCTGCAGGCTATATGGAGACGGATTCCAATTTCCAAGATCAACAAGTAAGCCAAAAAGTCATATTCATGATACCTTAGATTTTAATTTGACCAATTTCATAAAATAATACTAAAAAACACTAAGATCGATATAGTTATAATTTTGATCTTAAAATATATATAATTAAAAACATAGAAGTATTGGATAAATCTCTACTATTGATTATAAGCTTTTGTATTAAAGACGACAGTATACTCTATAAGACTATAACCTTTGGGAAATAATACATTACCTACTTGTTCAATGTGATTTTGCATTATTTACAGAGATGCATTAATAGTTGTAACCCTATAACATCTGTGTTTTATTTTTTTTTTAATCAAATCATTCACGTGACTGTTTTATGCCCAAATAAAAGTGTTTAATGGCTTAGCAATAATCGTGTAAGAGTGAAATACCTACAAAGAGTAAATCTTAAAATGCGTTGTATTATTTTAATAACTAACTAATCGAATAGAAACATATTATTGAAATCATCATGTATTTTTTATACAACCCAGTTTTATTGTTTTATTTTACTTTAAAAAACTTTAATTTCAAATTAAATAATTATAGGTATCATTGTTATTTGTTATTTTTTTGTTTTATCCAAAGCAGACATTAGTCATAACTCTAACTATATGTATTTAAATATATTATAATATAACTACTAACTAGATTACACGGTTTTTTTCCAATAACAGTACTTTAAGAACTATAGATAATTATTATTCCTACTAGTTTCTATTAACTATGATTTATACAAAAACAAATTAATTTAATTTAAAAAATATCAATTGTTATGGATGTATTATGTAAGTAATATTTTTTTTAACAAAATGTTTAGAAAAGAATTCATTACTTTTCTTAAAATCTAGTCATATTTTTACCAATAAATTACCATATTGATAGTTGGTACAGTTTTTTGATTAATTTGGAGTAATTGCATGTGTACACCACACTATAGTATTTTAAGCTACATACGTATAAATAAATTTGTATAAATAAACGTAATATCTGTATTATATATAAATAACTCTATACCTATGTTCATAAAATTATAATTGTACTAATGTTGATCATAATTATAATAATAAATGATCTCTTTTTCTTTGTATGTATACTATTTATTTACTGATCGAGTACACACACCATTAAAGATGTTTTAAAATAACTAGTAAGTACCTGCCAATAAGTTAAGTTTTAAACATTTAAATTTTAAAGCCTACTTAATATAATGGGAAAATAGTAGGTCCGTTACAAAAAAGCATCACCTGAAAATAGTTCAATTTTTTTGTTAAAATAGTAATTTTTACTTTTCAGGAGACCACGGCGAATAAAGACAATTTAACGTGAAAGTGGCAAAAATAAATCCAGTGGACTTTTAAATTGATTTAAATTAGGTTATCTATTGGTAAAAGTCGTTAAACATTAATTTTGTTGTAATTTAAAAATTAATAGCCAATAAGACATACTATTTTCACTAAATGATATAGGTTTCGTTTTAACATTTTTTTAAGACAATTTAAGGACATTTGAAAATATAGGTATACTCATTAAGTATTTTCGATTTATGTTGATAAAATAATTTTTTCTTGAGATCAAATACCAAGAAAATGAATTATAATTTATAAAGGGATCTCGTACGTTATTTTAATCGTGATATTAAAAGTTATATAAATACATACGACGTTAGAAATATTTGAAGTTTAAATGTATACGAAATTAGTCAAAATCACAAAATTTTTATACCTAAGATTTACAAATGTTATGCAAATGTCCTCTAAAGATTGTCTGTCTTCTTACAACAATCTAAAAATATTGAATATACAATATATGAATATTGTACAATTTTTAATGGGCATTGAAGTTTAAATTTTTACAAAACTGGATAAATAAACAAAAACCATATTTTCAGTAATTGTGTTGTTATTCAAAAAAAAAATAATGTTAAAGACTTGAAACTTTTCATCATAAGGTCTATTATTATTTTCAACATTTCAGAAAAATGCATTTTAAGCTAGTTTTACTCGCTAACTTCGAACCTATCATGGATCTTCGTACATCATTCTATACCGCATGTCAACGTTGGCTTGTAAATTATTATTTAATCACAATATGACATATTACGAAGATTTTAGTAAAAAAATGTACTGTATTATTATATAGGTATTATAGAAGTGTAAATTACTTATAGTACCTAATTACAATTTCCCGTAATTTTTTTCAAGAATTCAAAATTGAAATTGTTTAATGGATTAATCGAATTTAGAACTACACCGGACCGCTGCTGAATTTATTAGGTACATCGATTTTATTATGTATTGTGTATCATTATTTGAAGTTGAACTAAAACTCTTAGTTTTTGTTTTATCTTGTATAGGTAGGTACCAAAATAAATAGTCATAGTCAGGCGTTAATCAAACTGATAACAAAAAAATTGTCTTGCTTTTGATGGCCACGGTCTTATTTGGTGCATAATTAAACAATTTATCATGTCAAAACGTGTTATGTGAATATTAAAAATGACTACATTAACTGATTAACCTATACTCGCTACTTGCTACAACCATAGCACATAGGAAATTGTATTTATATAGTATTATATTATAGACTAACTGCTAGCAACTCAGTGTAGGCAGTGTAGCACTAAGTATACCTCGTTTCATCGAGTGTAACCTGCTTGGTTGGTACCGTTGTACCAATTATTTAGTCGATGAAAAGTTGTCGAAAGCTGAATTTGAGTATATACAATATTATATACAAAGTTATCAGCCACCACCGATGTATAGATTGAACCTGAGTGGGAAAGCCACCTACGGCAGCGTGGAAATGGACTCAGCAGCCCATAAAACAGAACATTTGGTCGGGTAAGAATAAGAATTGCATTGCGGCGAGATAATCCAGTAAAATAAAACAATTACAAACAAATAAGTATAAAAAAGGTTAGGTTACCAAGTATCATGCGGTCAGGTAAATGGGTACCGGAAGTCGACGATGGCAGATCACTGTGTGTGACAGGGCCCTTTCCGTAAAACGTATGAACGCATAGTATATTATTGGGCAAACGATAATGATTAATTCTATAGTACATTAGTACCTACTTATTTTGTGCGTAAATGAATTCCGAGGTTTTCATAGGAAATTTTAAAATGTGTGCAAAACTATAGTTGTAGCCCTCCACTATCGTCGTTAGTAGGCGTGCAAAATATTATAATCCTGAAATGATTTACTCAGCTGTATACAGGCCCAGATTAAGGCGTAAGCAGTGTAGGCTACAGCCTACACTACTACGGGGCACGGATCTAAGGGGCACCGCACACCGTCCTGATGTTATTTTTATTAAAATAATATCTGTAATCTGAAATATAAATTAAAGGCGGTACCTATCACACTGCATCGACGCATTTTGTCATGCGGTCTTTAGATTATCGACAAACGCGTTCTATTTTTAAATTGTTATTTTTCCATAGAACCGGTCGAGCCGAAAAACCGACTCCGTGTCATGTTTGGCCCAAAAATCAAAACTGCACCTCAATTCTATCTCAGTATTTATACCCTCCTCCGACCAGCTCGTGGGACACCACTCCCAAATTACGAGCTCGTAACTTAGTTTACGGCCTGCTACAGGGTCGGCTGCTACATTTATATAATATAATATCCTTTTCATTTGACCTGTCGACCACGGTTTGCCAACACACACACACACACACAAACACACGTTTCGTATTCAGCCTTCCGCAGCCAACCCTCCCCCTAACCTGACCTAAACTAACCGTAGACAAAATACTGACGCAATTCCGCTGCCATCCTAAAAGTATGATTCGTTAAACATAAATCCCTTTTGTGTCACTTTCATCTGACCCGAATGAGTTTTCCACCATTTGGCGGTGATACAAGTATTATAGGTATACGACTAATATTTTTCACCGCCCACTACACCACGGCGACACCGAATATTATTTGTCATCGCGTGAACGACGGTATTAATGCTACCTAACTATGGGCGCATAGAGCCATCGGGAAATCGGGATTTTCCCAGAGGGCCCCCATCAATATTATACTCAGAGGCCCCAATTACAAAAAAAAAATAATAATAATAATGATATAAAAGTAAATTTTTATAATAGTTGCTGGCGGCTGTACTTACAGTATTATGGGTATTTGTAATATTTGTATACTCCATTAGGGCCAAGGGGCCACTGTATCAACTTATCGATACCTGTATAAATACATATATTTTTTGTTGTACCTATGTACTATAATTGTACTAAAACTAATAATGTATAAAATGTAAATGTAAATAAATATTATAGATTTTCGAATAACAAAAATAAGCAACCATAATAATAATTAATTTTTAGATTAGTGATAGCTAAGTAACTACTATATCTACGTTTATATACATATCTTTGTATCGTAATAAATTTGATTTGTTCAATTTTTAACCAATGCGTATTAATGTGATGTGCCATGTGCATGTCTAAAATATCATTTTCTCTTACGTCAAATTTAATAAACAATATAAACTATAAAGTAAGCAAGTACAATAATATCATTTACCTATTCTTATTCTATGGCCTATGGTATTTTTTTATATTTAAAAAGTGTTTTTATTTTTATTTTACATTTCTTTTACCCTGACAAAAAAAAATAATAATAATAATAATAATTAAGTTAAAACAAATAATTTAAAAAACATAAGAGTCATCGGTGGGTGGCTTCTTAGCTCATAATTTCATGTTTTTTATTGTCTCAGCTCATACTCTTATTGTGCCGATTGTGTACAGATTGTGTATTACTAATAAAGAAAAAAAAACATTTCTTTTTGGCTATGTGACTGTGGCTTTTTGCTAATTGTGTTTTAATTTATTAAATAATATATATGATAATTATTAATTATGTCTAAACGACATTTCGAAAGTGGGGCTTCAAAAAGAAAAAGAATGAATCAATATTTGTTAAGTAAATGTGCCAACGATAAAACTCAAAAGAAGTTTCTTTTATATACAATATATAGGCGCTAGGTCTATGTGGCCCTAATAAATATATCCCGGTAAAAAAGTACCTATCCACCCATCGTTAAACCTACCGTACATATTAACTACCTATAACCTATGCATACCGATAAGTGATAACCGATTAGAGTGGATTAGACCCATTTAAGGTGAACTATTTATAAACTGTAAGCAATTCACGAAACATGATTACACACTATATAAGTAAAGTTATTTGTAGATAGGTATAATTCTATATACTTTACAGCTTATAATAATTAGTAGCTAGTCTGTAGTACTATACTTCAGTGTTATGAAACATATTTTTCAAATATCTACTATGTATTTATAGCATATAAAGTATTTGACTTCTGACTATTCGAGTATAACATAAATACTTAAACAGGTACTTTGTATACCTAAGTATTTCTTACAACGGCATACTACAAATATAATAGTGAGCACCTATTAAATTGTAATAAATGTCATATACAAATAAATTCCATCTAGTTCTGAATTAATACATTTATTTCAATTTGAAAGCGGTTTATTGTATATTTGTATTTAAAAAAATCAATACGATCACTCGTTGCATTACAAAATTATCGAACGTTTAAATAACCAAAACTTATAAATTTATAAACGAATAAACGGCTTTACTTTGATTTATAAAAATAGATGACTTTGTAGGTACGTCAACAATCAACAGTCAACTCTGAACACGATACTAATAGGTAGGCAAGTTTGTACTTTGTATACCTACGATTACGAAATACGAATTACAATGGTCAAAAACATAAGCTCCGCTTGTCCGCTAATCCTTTAACAATTGACATTTGACACGATTAACGGAAACAAAATATGTTAGTAAAATATTACCAACTCTATATATTTATATGTAGCACACGTTATTCTTATATACCGACACGATATTAACATCAAATGGGTACAAAAATAATCCAAAATGGAAAAGGGCGTAGATACAAAAAATTATTATTATCTTAAAAGTCCATGTACATTATATTATCGTTATGATGTTTAAATTTAAAGACCTATAGTAAAATAGTTTTAATCAACTAGAATTAGAAAATACAAATAGAAACTATAGACACAAATTTAAAATTTAAGGAATCTAAAAAGTATTCAGTAACAAAAAGAAGTGTATTTAAAACACCGTTAAAGTACTTTCAAAATAAAAGTATTTAAAAATGATTTAATACTTAAAGTTAAATTAAAAATTGGGTAAGTGGTGTTGCTCTGCTGTACATTAGGTAGGTAGATTAAAAATGGGTCACTGTAATGGGTGGTGTTAATGTTAAATGTTAAATTTGAATTCAATGATATAAAAGCATTGTACTTATACAAAAATTGATTTTGAGTGAAGACTATAATATTAGGTGCTTAGTAATTTAGTAAATTTGATGATATTATTGTGATTAAATTTATTTATTTTACTTTTAAGTATTAGATACTGCAGTAGGTTAAATTCATTTTTGCCAAAAAATTACATTTGAAAAGTCATTGTGTGTATAAAATATTAAAATATAGATAATAATATACTCCAGAAGTCTAGAAGATTCAAGTAGGTACCCACGAATAATATTTTTAAATTACAATAAAATATCTCAAATCATTATTCTTGTTTTTAATATGTAATTTTAACTTAAAATAACTATAAAAAAACTGTGTTTATATATTTTTAGATTTTTTATTGGATCAAAAATGATTTTTATGAAAATTCCCGTTTTTCCTTAAGTTTTTTTTTGTTTTTTCCAGGTGCATTTGAAAACTACTTGGAATTTTAAATTTTGACCTCCCAAATGCACCAACTAGATTCACTTTCCAACCGGAAAAGTTACTGAAGTTGAAAATGCATTATTTCAACTATACTTATCAGTTATCGTGTACTGTACAGACATAAAAAAAAATTAAAAACACACATCATTGTAAAATCAATACAATCAGAATCCAAAATAGTATTTGAATACTTTTACTTAAATACTTAACCGCACTATAGTAACTAGTGAGTGGTACTAGTGGTAGTACACTACGTTGTACGTAATGACATTTGTATATCTTGAGCAATAAAAATCATAAAAGTACCAACACATATTCGCTTATAAAATTATAAATATAAGCCGTTATGACAGTACAATTTAAAGTTCTGGATGATGATTTGCAAATACAAGTCAAAATACACCTGTTTGATTTTTATTTTGTTTCGCAATTATATTAGGTATGTACCAAAATCATTGTGCTCTTGAAATACTATTCGTAGCCGCAGTCCCCGAAGTGTAATTAGTTTTGAAGTTTTTCTGAGTGACTTGCTGATTCTATAACAAAAGCCAACTTAGCTTTGTAAGGATTTCTTTTCGATCACGTATACAAGAAATACATTTTAAATGTTAAAATTAAGCTATTAAATTATTTACAGAAAATATTGACAACATTTATATATTATTTCACATTTCACATCAGTACATATATATACAACCTAGTACAAATTGTATAATTCATTATTATCGATATAAGCTTTAAGGCAAACCTTAAATTTAAATACAATTATTTTTTTAGATACCTATTACTTATATGGCTACATGCAATCGCTATATACATTGATTACGACACAAATATTATAACAATCTCAATAAAATAGTAAACTGTGATTTCATTTCGGAATTTGGAAAATGGACATTATGTATTTTCTGGAAACTGTTGTTATTACTTTATCAAGTGTGTAAACTCGGGGTATAATACATTTAATGATAACTGTATTAAATACATTTACCTACCTCTTAAGCTAAGTATCAGAACAGAGGTACATTTCTGAATTAATTAATCTTAACAATACTGTAATATCCTAAATAAACTATTTATAGTATCCGACAAGAACTACTCTTTTTTAAAAACAAAATAATTTTTATTGAAGTCTTTTAAAATTAAAATAATGAAAAGAAAAAAAAATAACTATTATAAATACCAAATAATTTGAAATGCTTAGTGGTTTATTGTAATAATATAATAAACTCTGGTTAGTATTAAACATTGCATTTTGTACGAATTACAACCCAGTACGCACTTTTACATAGGACTGTAATCATTTATATTTAGTGTATATGCTGCATAAAAATTAATATATTTTAATTGAATATATGTCAGAAATAATTAATATCTGGGTTAAAAAAATGTCAGCTTATCCAGTGGTCGAGAAAGATTTAAAACCTACCCTTTTATTTTTTTCTTGTTATAAATGTATTTATTCAATTGTCCATTGTTAACGTGGGTTCCAACGCACTGAACAAATAGCAGCTTATGCATAGACTTTTAAGCGCTCGTGCGTTTTACAACGCCTAACTACACAATCGATTATGCAGTAGGTATCATATAATATTGTATAAATAAAAATGTAAAATAAGTACCTACCTTTTTTCTTTTTTTTAAATTTAAACTTTATTAAAAAAAAAATATTTGCTTTATACTATATAAGTGTTGCACTTGGAAGGTAAAATAGATTATATTTATATTTATCTAATTTTTGCTTATGTTCCAATATAATAGTATATTTAACTTACCAAGCACTTTATTCTTCCTCGGCAATAACTATTATTACCTAGGTACGTCATAAATCAAAGGTAGGTGTTGTTCGCGCTCGAAGCTCCGAACATTGACTTTTTGTTTGAGTGGTGACTTTGACGCGTATCACCTACATCCCCGTCATATACCTACTATAAGTACTAGTACCTACTAGAGCCCTATGGTTATCTAGATATCCTATGGTAAACTAGATTCCCTGTAGATGCCATAAGATTCAAAGGAAGCAGGGTAGTATAGAGAAGTATATATTCTAACTATGACGGCAAATAGTCTTCTCTTATGCTCGCTTGCCTTTCAGAGGATAGAGGTAAGGCAGAATGATGCTCAAAAAGAATTGCTTGGTGACTTTTGCTGCTCCTTCCGTAACCAGTCACGTAGTCCATGAATTTTAGCTTGGGGTCTAATTGTACCTCAAGGTATCGTGAGCTACAGACCGATGGTATGAAATGTCCACAATGGCCCCCTAATAAGATCCTTTTCGGTACACCCCTGTTCACGGTGTTACGTTTCATGTTGATTAACATGACCAAGGTGATTATTTCCACACCGAGCCACTAACTGTACTCACCCATCCACTTCGTGAATCGGCTGAACGCATCTTCCAAGAGTTTTTCTGCTAGGTGACAGATTTTTGCAGTGGCCACAAATCACAATGACAATGTGCCAACGTCATCACTCATCAGCGAAGGTTAACAGTTCAACGTCCTAGGAGATAGATGTAAATGGATGATAACTCTAGAATCAAAATTTACTATTGGTACCTAGAATTGTCAAAAAATGCATAAATGTGTTAAGCCAATCTTTAAAAACCGTCAATTAGGGGACTGTATGACAGGGTGTAGGCGGTTTGGGTGGATAAAAAGTTACATTTCGTTAATATCTATGAAGGTTTACTTTACGACAATATTAAGGCATAGATTGTACAATATAATTTTAATGAATAGAAAAAAATATATATTATCAGTAAGTAGGTAATTTACATGAGTAATAATGAAAAATTATTCTGATTCAAGTTGATTTGAGTTTTCAGTGAAATAAATTTTCCTTGAAATTATGTTATTTGTTAGGTAGGCACTTAGGTTTTTCGGAGGGAGGAATCAACATCTCCACATGGTACGGTAGAGACGTAGAGTGTAGAGTGAATAAAATATGTGGACAGTGAAACTGAAATGTTCTTATCTAACCGTCGAAAATCAGAACCCAGAACTTGATATCATATTATTATAATATTATATTAACAAAGTAGAGTTCGTTCTACATAATTTATAACTATTTTTTTGTAAATTGTAATCATTGTTAATAGATTGATACAATTATTTTTTAAAGTGAATTCTGTCAATTCTGAATAGACTTGAACATGTTTCACGATATTTCAATATCATATACCTAACTTGGTAGGGTACTTAAAAATCACAATTTATTATTTAATTAAACTGGTTGAAAATGAGAATTTTAATAATAAATTGAGGCGAGTAACATTAATCTGTCGTTAATATTTATGAAAGTTAAGTATGTACGTTAGTTTTATAATATTTTAATAATAAACTTAGGCATGTATTTTAATTGAAGAAGTTTTAATTGATATTTAATGTTTTAAAGTTTCTTGATAAAATTTTCCTTGTGGAAATATACATTGCACAAATAAATATAGGAATTTACCTATAAACGAAAAACTTTTCTATTTTTTTATCTTAAAATAATAGAATCGGGGGCAACAACCACTCGTTGTCTAGTGTCAGTTACCTATAACTTAAACATATACAGAAGCAAATTCAGATATAAAGGGGGCATTCTCCACTCTAAAATTATAGTTTCCCTGTTTTCCATTTTCACTGCAGTGCAGTAGTGGATCGTGGATGTCTGTAGTGCCCCTAGCAATCGATGTTGTAAATTGTTATATTCTTTTCCCTCCCCCCTCCAAAAAAAATTAATTAATCATTGGATTCGCCATTGAGTCGAACGGCCACCCTATAAACACTTTATGTGTTGAATTTGAATTCGTAACCGTATGGTTCAACATTGTTATGATGTATACCCTGTTTCAAAAGAGAACATACCAGGCGGCCACGGGCAAAACCGGTTTTCTTATGTAAATCTGGTACATTCTCTTTTGAAACAGTGTATAACAGGTAATAGGGATATGGATTTTGGCTATTTGCATGCCACACAATAATTCATTTTTTTAATATAAAGTAGGTACACAGAATTAACCCTTTTGAAAACAATATAGGTATACATATTTATAACGGATATTTACAAGAATTATGACAACAATTTATTAATAGCTAAACAATTATTACATACAAATATTCAGAAGATTCACATTGACATTGGTCATTATACGTCTAATAGGTTCGTTTTGAAGGTAGTTGGTGGTGGCAATAGGAACAACAAAAGGAGCAACAGAGCTAGAAGAATTCTGAGGTACTTTAAACTTTAGAATCTAGAACTTATTAAAGAAAGTAATTCAGGAGAGTCAATGCTACTTTGTAACCGGCGCTAGGGTGGACAAATGGGACAAATGTCCAGGGCCCCGCTATTATTAATCATCATCATAATATCGTAAGATACATTGACATTTTACATAATTACTAATTAGGTACATAAACAAATTATAAATCTATAAATGTATTATTCTATACTACACATCGTACAATATGTATTATATTAATATTATTCCTATCACCAGTTATTTGGAAAACGATATCTAAATCTAGCCAAAAAAATTTAGCTTAATTTTAACTAAAAGGTAAATCGTTATAGGATCCCTACAATAAATATTTATTATCTCTATAGTTATTGTCTCTGTTCTTTATTTGGAAAGGCTTTCCGCGTACTGCCATACGTCCGTATGGCAGTATTATAGAAGTGACATAAGAGCTACCTATATTCTTAAAATATATATTTGATTAGGTATCTAAAATTCATATATGTTCTTACTTCAATTATATAATATTTGATATTTATTATTAAAAAAATCTAGAATTGTACCCTCCTCTGGGGTACCTAATGGTTAATACCTTGTTCAGGGCCCCACAATACCTCGCGCTGCCACTGTTTGTAACAATCCATCCAAGAACTTAATGCCTCAAGTACGTCTTGGCTCCGCCAAGGAAACGAAAACAAGTAGATTCGCAACAGGTTCATAGTCGCAGGGTTTACAAGTGATAATCAATTTTTTTAAACTCTTTCCGCCTTCAAGAAGTCACTTATATTGAGAGCCGAGAGCATCCAGATAACGGCACCATACTCCACAATATAGCACCCTTAATGATATGCCTAACCGAATATCTCTACATAATATTAAGCCGAACCCAAGGGTTTCAAAAGCTTTACAACAAATATGTTTAATGTGGAGACCTGGATCAAGATTAGGTACTATGAAGAATAAAACTTGATCTTAAATCAGTCATTAGAACATAAAATAATAGTGGCACCATAATAAAATAATCTAAACATAATCATTAATCACATTTAATTCACAAATTAAAGATTTTTTTACTGAATAAAAGGAAACCGGCAAGGTTTACTCATTTTTTAATAGAAATCCTTCAAAATTATAATTAATATAAATAGGCAATAATTTAACATACACACTTGGAGTACAATGGTTCATTTTCTATATAGTATTACTCATAAGAATGTTATTTATAATGATTAATGAATGTAAATAATTAAATAATAATTAAATTAAGTCCTGGATAGGGTAATTAGATAAATATATAATAGATACAACCCGATCGATCAACAAGTTAACTTCATAAAATCATAAGCAATTGAAATGTTTTCCGATGTATTATGTCTTATTGGTACAATTGACAACAAGATAGGTGTATTTTAATAAAAAAATAACTGTCAGTATTACACCTCCTTAAGTCAAAATTATAATTTCATTTGTGTAAATAATTGATTATGTAATAAAATATTCAGTGCATAAACACTATTTAATTGTACAGAATTTGATATTAATTAACTTATTTCAAAACTATAAGCAGCAATCATTTTGGTGCAGGTGACACTCCCGCAACCGCTGACCAACTCTAATCCTAATTTCATCCGAACAACCATTTGATAAGCAATATAAAAATAACTTCAGGAGTTATATTGCAATATACTCGCATATCTGGATTTTAATTGTTTTAATATATTTATATTTTTCTATGTTTAAATCAGTTTTACTAAATACTAACACTATTCAATCATTAAAATTATAGATGTTGTCAGCTGATATAATTAAGAATATGTTCAATTATATTTTACACGACTCCTGTATCTATATGTTCTGTTGTAACTAAACATAATACTAAAACAATACAAATTGACAACCAACACTAATATAGTAGTATAGTACTCACAGTTCAATAATTACAAGGTATGTTTATTAATATTTTTTTTTATTCTTCATCTTCAGATTAATGACTTACATATTATGACAACTATATTTTCTATAGAAGCAGCCTTTAAAATTATTAATACAGGAAAATAATCCTTAGTCATTTATATCGTAATATATACATTTAACAGATATAAAAACTTACATAAATCATATTGATAAATTATGTGAACAAAACCATTAAGATTTAAATAAATACATATAAAAAATTAAAACCCACTCTTAAATCTTTAAAAAATGATTTCTGGAAAATCCATAACTGGCAATGAAGGAAAGGAGTATTCGACTTCTGGTTCTCCTAAAAAAAAAATGATATGTACAATAATATAAATCACTAATCAGTAACATTGGCTTAGTGTAGATTTAATACCTTCACCAGTTAAAAAATAATTAATTCTGGTAAACGCAAGTTTATAAAACTATTTAAGGGGCTTGGAGTAGAGAATGTTTTAAGGAATAATATTTAGGTTGTTTATATTACTTGTACATATTTATGCCATATAACTGTGTTATTGTGTGAATAGTAAATGAATACATAAGTGTAAACATTACTGTTCATTATCGATCAGCAAGCTCATAACCGTAATAGATCGTCCTAACCTAACTCCAAGTCTAACACACATGCATGTGCAGGATCCCAAATTTAATTTTTGACATTTTTCCATTTTAAAATCAGTGCAATATATCTAAAAGAGGAAGATTTATTTTGGTACATTGAACCAATTTAAATTTTGAAAAAAATATCTATATTTGATAGCTTTTATATTAGATTATCTAAGAACAATAATTGACGACATTATAGAATTATATGAATTTGTAAAAATAAAATAACTTTTTTTAAAGTCTTATGAATACAAAAATCAAACATGTATTTCCTACAGAACCTAGGAAAAAGAGATGAAGAATTCATACGTCAATTTAAAACAATAATCACAAATACGGAAGTATGTAAGCTACTAATTTCAACCATTATATTTGTTAGACTAAAACGACAAAAAATATGGCTTGCTCCAACCACCTTAATTATTAACTGTTCCCAAAACAAAAATGACATACACAATACTAACATAAAATTAAAACTATATGTAAATTTCATAATCTCAAATCTTTACCAAAATTATCAAATTGATTTTTGATTTGTTCAATCATTATTGAATGATAGTCTTCAAGAAAAAAATCCCTTGGGTCATTATTATTGCAACTAAAAAAATCACTTAGCATTCCTATGTTACAAGTCATACTTGAAGGCAGGGCATCTGTAAAACATAAAAGAATAAGTAGTAAAAAGTAAATACCACAATGCATATTAATATATTAGATTCTTAGCAAAACAAAGAATGTTTAAGCTTATGTTTTTATTTTATATTTTAAATTCACCAATATATTACATAAGAGACCTACAAAATAGGCTCCAAAAGTTACAAGTAACTGTCAAAACCAATTTGGTTGATACTTGTTTTCAAAAACAAGTTGTAATTTGTAATTTATTAATGTATTTCAACTAAACTTAACTCAAAATTGTTTTCAATGATTGCTTTAAAAAATGTAAAGATTATAATTCAGATAAACTTGGTTGAATATTATACTCGTTTGTTGCAAGATCTCAACTTGTATTTAGAACAAGTCTATACTCCATTCAAGTTAAGGAGGAACCTAGGCGGACATTTGGGCACATGGGCTCAACCACACAGATAGTTGACTCGGTGAGGATAACAAATGAGTGTAGACTGGACCTCCACCAAGACAAAAACTTATAACCGAAAAGGTTCCTTCTTAATTTGAATGGAGTATAATCAGTTTTCTATGTTAATCTTCATATGTAAATCTCATTAAAATTCAACATAATTTTTTTAATTAGTAGGTATGTTAGGAATAAATTAAAATGAAAAGGAGTGTACCGAAGAGGATTTTATTTGGGAGTCAAAATTGGCAGTTTGTTTAACTCAAAAAATTGTTCAGAGACAGCTTGCTTATGTTGTCTTGTTGGAGTTATTTCATCATTAGGCTATTTTTACATTTTTATTACACATCCCTCGGTTGTTTGGTACACAATAAGTATCTATATCTTATCTCCTATCAATGCGTCTATCTTAAAAGGAATATTGGGCAATCATATTAAAAATTAATTATACCAATATCTGCTGATCACATGCACAAATATACAGTTTAAGATTTAAACTAAAGGATAATTTTTATAAACAAATATGCTATTGGGTAAATATTATGTTTGTCTTTTAGCATTTTGTTTATCTTTATCAATTCATTGCAATATTTTTGTACATATTTACAGAAGAAAATATAAATCGAAAAGAGTTAAAAATACTGACAATTTGAAAACCATAGTAACCAGGATAATTATTAATGTATGACATACACAATGTAACAAAATTTACAAAAATTTATTCCTTTGGTAGATATTGAAAAGTAATTTTTGGTGTACAGTAAAACTTCCTAAAAGACCCCTTGAATGATGAAATCTTGTTACAACGGAAAATAACAAAACAGGCCATAGTAATATATACCATATATTTTAGTTTTCCTTGTTGGTACAGAGCCATTTCGTTACAAGGAGTTTTTACTATACAAGAATATCAAGTCCAAACCTTTCAAATTTTTCTAAAAACGGTTTGCCAAAATATATGCTCATACTTATATAATCTGTTAGTTGGTTGCAACTTATGAAATGTTATTTTAAAACTTCATACATTTTTATTTTACATCTTAAGCTCTAATTTTTTTTGATTACCTAATTGATATTAATACTTAAAAAAAAAACATATGATACTTTACTATACAACCCAATTTAATTTAATTTACCATACCCAACTAAAAAAGTAATAAATTAATAATTACCATTTTCCAGTGTTGTACAGTCATAATGATCAAACTCTTCATCTTGATCATAGGTAAAATCTTGTAACGGAGATTTACATTTTATTTCTGTTTCAAAATTTTTCATGGGCAATACCTTCAATTGTTTAAGACCTTTACCATCAGATTTTTTGGTTGACTGTACTGTGTTTGTTAACACTTTCAAAGCAGTTTTCTTGCGATTTGTTGCTAAACTATTCTCTAAAAAAAAAATAACAAAAAAATAATAAACAAGCAATTAACAAAATAAGTTATCTGATTTGTTTTTAATCAATAGGTACTGTAATGTAAAAACTTACTTATATTTTTTATAGGGTTCTCGTTGTTTATGGAAGTCAATTTACGAACACGAAAAGTATTTGAAGACATGTTGTAAGTTTTTACTAGCGCTATATAACGGAAAAAAGTTTAATACAATACGAATAGTTTATTGTGTGGTAGCGTGCTTCGTGTACTGAAATAGTTGAAATTTTGAATTGTGTGAAGAAAACGAAAGACGAACGAACCACGAATGAAAATGAAGTATGAAATATGGACTATGAACTATGGAGTATCGAAGCGACAAAAATACATTAATTGTGGGTTTTAACTTTAATAAGTTGTATTCAACAAAATAACCTGCAGGCTACTAAAATAGAATAAAATCGACAGAAAATTCAATGGTTATGATCCCAATAACTATTATATTATGTTATATTCTAACGGACAAAATATAAAAAAGATAAACTATTAATTAATCACAGGGATATCAGTAAGTTATCAAGTCACGACTCTCGCTGACTACAGTGTGTCTCATTGTTAATATTATTACAATATTAAATTATTTCTGAAAGTGGATGATGTTATCATAGACAATATCATTTTGTTTAATCTATTTTGTTATCAATAAAAAAAAATCAAGTCAACAACGCCAGCAGCTTCAACCACAGATAGATAATAATTATTAATTGTATTTAATTAGAGTATTTGCTAAACAACAAAATTTAGTATTCACTTCAATAATTGCAATATTTAATATAAGTATATAACATCAATCTTTTTTTTACTTTCTAGACTACCTATAGCATAACTATAATTTTTTTATATTTCAGTTATCATCTTGGATTTATATTTTATGAAATCTAGATTCTAGACAGAAGTTTTTAATTTTTAAAATTAAAAGTGTTATGCTAGTCATCTAATGTGAAAAGAAAATGATAATATAATTTACAATGTATTGATTTTTTCATGTTACTTCAATCATTTATAATCATGAATTAGAATCTACATTTTAGAATGTCAAACATTTTTATTAACTAATTAAAAAATGGACAGTTTCAAAATGAAATATGAGGTAACTTATTTCCACATTTATTTGTTTGATATTTATTTTGGACAATTCTTATTAATATAGATTTCTGAATAATAATCTATTTATTTATATTATTTTATATACATCATACGTTACACAGAAAAATTGTTTAGAATCCTGTTATTAAATCAAATTTTGATTCGCATTCCTCTTTGTTGATAGATTTATAGTTTTCAAACAAATATTATTTTGTTGAACTTTAGTCTTTATATTTATTGATACATGTTAGTAATAAAATGTTGTAATTTTATAAAGGTACCTGGAGGTATTACCTCAATAATGCCAAGCATTCCAGCAGATTTATTAAGTTATATAAATTGTATAGAAAGCATGCCAGTTTATAAAGGTGAATCAATTCTACCAAAAAGAGATGTAAATTTACTATCCTTGTATGCTGATAATAGTATAAACTATATGCCAACTAATTTAATAGTAAGTATATAAGCATATTAAGTTACTACTTACACATTTTTAAACAAATACTAAATAATAAATTATCTACAGCCTGAAAGAGATCCCAAAACTGGTAAAATTATTTGCTATGAAGAAGTTATTAATGATCCAGTTTTTCAATCTGATGGTAATTCAATACCTTGTCTAAAATCAATGAACAATCAATATACTGTCAACCAACATGAAGATAACATGTTTCAATTTCAATTTGATCCTAGTATGTACCTATATTTATATTTTCAAAGAACTATAATTTACCTATTATGTATTGTTTTCTTAGATGATTTACCAGTTGCTCCAGGAATGTCAAATAAATTAAAAATAAACCAAAATGATCAAAATACATCTGTAGACATTTGTGCCATTGCCACAACAGTAGACAATGAATGGACTGAAGATGTAGGAGGATTTTGGGATGATGAAGTACCAGAAATAGTAAGCCAGCCAGATACTACACCAGAACCAATTGCAGTAGATGAAATAAATCACATTAAGGTAATTATTAATATTTTGAAGATATTTGAATCTAAAAATGTTTAATCTTGCTTGATTTTCAATAGAAAGATGATAATTTTGTGCTTAAAATTTCTGGAAATGCAGAAAGAGTACTAGTGAAATCTAAGTGGGTTGAAGAATTAGATATTTCAAAACCAATTGATAACTTTGACGAGTTATTACCTGATCCTGCTTATAAATGGGAATTTGAATTAGATACATTTCAAAAACAAGTAAGTATTATATAAATAATTTAATTTGAAAATTATATGATTATATAGTTTTTGAGGATATTTAATACATATTTATGCATTAATTGAATATACTGTTATATAATATTTTATATTATTTTATTTTATAGGCAGTACTAAAATTGGAAGAAAAAAGTAGTGTATTTGTAGCAGCTCATACATCAGCAGGTAAAACTGTTATTGCAGAATATGCTATAGCACTTGCTAAAAAACATCAATTAAGGTAAATATTTTATCATATACACTATCCTTATTATATTTATTCATCAAAAATGTTACTAATATTACATTGTATGTAATACATAATAATAATTTAGATGCATATATACATCTCCAATTAAAGCACTATCCAATCAAAAATTTCGAGATTTCAAAAAAAAATTTGGAGATGTTGGTCTTATTACAGGAGATTTTCAAGTGAAACCAGAAGCTCAATGTCTTATTGTTACCACCGAAATACTATGTTCAATGCTATATAGTGATTCAGATAAAATTAAAGAAACTGAGTTTGTTATTCTTGATGAAGTTCATTATGTAAACGATAGAGATGTAAGTAGTCTAGTAAAATATACTTTGTTATTTAATGATTATGTTTGTTAACAAATATTATATATTTTATTTAATAGAGAGGACACATTTGGGAACAAATTTTAATTATGCTACCTAAACGTGTAAAATTAGTTATGCTGAGTGCCACCGTCACTAATGTTATTGATTTTGCCAACTGGATCGGCCGTACTCGTGATTCTAAGATTTATGTTGTATTTACTCTTTATCGGCCAGTTCCTCTTGAACATTATCTTTATATTGGGTCAAATACATCTATGGAAATGAAGGACAATATGCATCTAATTAGAAAAGCAGACAGTGGGTTTCTCATTCAAGGGTATGTATATTATACGTCATTAGTATGCATAAATATAAACACTAAATTGGTTTTTTAAATACATTTATAGCTATCGTAAAGCTTCAGATCTATTAAAAAAAAACAAAGAAGTAAAAAAATATCAAGAATCCAAGAGTTTCAAAGATCAAAAACCAAAATGGGTCAATTTCTTGAGATTTCTTGACAAAAACAATTTGTTTCCAGCTGTTGTTTTTATTTTGTCCAGAAAAAAATGTGATATGATGGCAGAGTCTTTAAAAAACTCCGTCAACTTTCTATTAAATAATAAAGAATCTCAAGCTAATGAGTATTTTTTTAATGATGCGATAAAAAAATTAAAACCTGAAGACAGGGCTTTACCTCAAGTAAATATCAATGTTTTTTAGTTAGTACTTTTATTTTAAAGTTTAAACAATAAATTTAATATCAAGTGCTCTATTATTTTTAGGTTGTTTTAATGAAAGAATTATTATGTCAAGGCATTGCAGTTCACCATAGTGGAATTTTACCCATACTAAAAGAAATAGTAGAAATGCAATTTCAGAAAAGTTTAGTCAAGGTAATTGAAAAACCAAAAACAAAAGTTTTTTATTTTAATAACATATTGAATAACTTTACAGTGTCTATTTGCCACCGAAACATTTGCGATTGGTATTAATATGCCAGCTAGAACAGTGGTATTTGATGCAATTAACAAATTTGATGGTATAGAAAAAAGAAATTTAGCACCAGCTGAGTACACTCAAATGGCAGGACGCGCAGGTCGTCGGGGTCATGATGATAGTGGTACAGTAATAATAATGGCAAATGATCAATTACCTAATGACAGAGAATTAACAAATATGATGCTAGGTTAGTTTTTTATCAAAAAAATAGATATATGGAATCATGTTTAACCAATTTGAAAAATATTAACATTTTTTGTAGGTAAATCAGCTAAATTAGAATCTCAGTTTAAAGTCAGTTATTCTATTATATTGAATATGTTTAAAAAGAAAAATTCTGAAACTCTAGAAGAAATTTTAGGTAGTAGTTTCATTGAAGCTGCTAGAGCTAAAAAAAAAGATGAATATACTGAAGAATTAAATTCTTTAAAATTAATACACGGAAATGATAATTGGGAACCAACAGGAAAGCAAGATATAACGGTAAAAGAATTCTATCTTTGTGCCAAAGAGTATTTAGACTGCAGAAATGAAGACTGGGTAAATAAGAATATAAATTTAATTTTAAAAAAGGTTAACTAATAATTAGTTTATTTCTTCTGAAAACCAATAGAAATGTGCATGCTCTTAAATATGTTCATTTTTAATCAAACAATAAGTTTTTGTTTGTAAAAAATATTGATAAGTCGATAGTTTATACAATTTTTAATATTTGAACATAAAAACTTCCAATTTTGTATATAAAGTTTAAATATTTTTTTATTAATATTATCGACTAGTATAAATGATACCTATAGTTATAAATAATTTAGTTATTATTTTATATGTTTTAAACATACATGTATATTTTTTTGTTATATTTTATGTTTATTTATAAAGAAAAATGTTGAACATTAAAATTATAACTTTAGGATAAACTTTATGCTGCAAGTGATAAAAGTTTTAGCGAAGTTGGTAGATTTGTCATTATTACACACCAACATTATATTGGAAATTTAGCTATTATATTATCAAGCAACACAAAAAAAATTCCAAGAGAATTTCGGTAAATGAATATTTTAACATTTTTATAACATTCTTATATTTAGTGATTATTTTTACATTAAACACTCATTATCTCAAAAAGTATAAATATTTTTTACAATATTTGTTTATAAAATTTGAAATTAATATTAAAAAACCCTATTGTTGAATGGAACTTATGGTCCTTATAGTTACCTTGACTACCTATAAATTTTTTGGTGATAACAGATATCATGACTATCCAATTATTGAATTTTTGGAGGCATTTGTAAAGAAACTTAAAAATGTTTAATAAAAATAAAGATATAAACATGTTTGTACCTATGGGGTTTTGAATGAGTATTTAATTTGCTATAAGTTATAAGTATTTAAACAAAAAAGATGAATGGAATGGTATGGGATACTTTGCAAAATATGTTCCATCTGAACACTAAATTCTTTTTGCTACTTGTTTAAAATTAAATTTGTATACATGAAAATCTCAGAAATATAAATCAAAGATGTGTTCTCATTTCTAAAAAAAAAACAACTTAAAAATAGAAGAAAAATATAATTTTTTTCATTCATGGTTTGCAATAACCAGGTTTTGTAAAAATTGTACAAACATGTTTATACATTTAAAGGTAATGAGCCAACTTTCAAACCACTTGATATCCAGTTTATAAACTTGTAACTTTTTTTCAGAGTATTGGTATTAGACAATGATAAGGTAAATAATGAAGAATCTGAAAATAAAAAGGATTCTTGGTATAAATTTATTTACTTATCTAAAAAAAGGAGAGTATTAGATAAATCATTAGATGTAATTTCTAATAATGCTCATACCATTTTAACTATATCTTCAAATTCAATATTTGCAATCACTAAACTTTCTGGTAATTTTGATAATGACTCAATTATAAAAAATTGGGAAATGAGACAAAATGAACGTTTCAGGTATGTAAAATAAAATCTTATTTTTAATATATGTTAATTGTAGTAAATAGTTATATTCATAAATTATCATAATCAATCATTTAAACATATTATTTAGAGATGCAGCTATTTCTACACACTGCCTGAGAGCCATTACAATGCTATCCGAAAAAACCTTACTTTTAAATCGAGCAGAAAATGATGATTCAGTACTAAGTTTGTTAGAACTAGGAATTGATAATTTTGAATTACACCGAACTATGTTACACATGCATGCTTTGGAAAATCGAGTGTACAATATTGAATTGTCTGACATTATTGCATTTGAAGATGTTGTAAGTGTGTTTTTTATACTAATGTTATATCTATTGGAATAATTTTTGTTAATAATAGTTTATTAACAATAATTTATATATGTAAACAAGATAATATGTAAATTCATGTATGATATGAATGGATGTACAGATAATTTAGATAAAAAAGAAACTTGAAATATTTAACCCAATACACTATAATTATACCAATTGAGAATGCACTTTTACCAAACCTTTTTAAGAGTACCAATGCAGCAGCACAGTATTTGTTTTCTCTCTAATCCACAAATAATACATCAACTTTGTGTTCAGCAGTATCTATCTTGTGTTGTTAGCTTTAGCACAGATTATATAATTTGTGGCTTTAGTATTAGAATAGCCTATTATTAAACTTAAGAATATTATCTGTGTCTTTTTTATGATATTTCAATTTTTATGCAAGTTATGAGTATGTAGAATACTACAATTTTTAAATACTCAAATATTGTAAAAAGAAGCAAACCTACTAACACAAATTATGTTTTCAGTGCAGTGGTGTGATGACAAACAAGGTTTAGGACGCCTAGGTGTCAAGGTGAAAAAATGTTGTGGGGGGTAGGGTGGTTGGATACATTATGGTAACCTATAACATAAAACAAAAATTAAAATATTTACAGTCACATAATAATTATTTATTATACTATATTTTATAAAGAGTGGGTAGGTACTGAAAAATATGCTGCGCATCATGGTTTATAAATGTACTGTATCAATGTACCAAAGATAATAACACTAGATTGGTTTTTCTAAATACAAAGTTGTGTAAACTCTTGTTAACTTGCGGGTAGATAGCTTCAAGGTCTAAGCGGTCGATTAACTTAGTGGTAGAGCAATCGTGAGACTCGGGTTCGATTCCCGGTCCGGCAGCTTGCTTTTTGACGTTATTTCCCCTTGAGAAGTTAACAGTTGGTATATTAGCCAAAGGAGAAAACAAGTAGTGTGTATATTATATCCTCTTGAGTGCTCTGCATTTAAGAACTAAATTATAATACATTTAAATTTTAGTTCTCAAAATTGTATGAATATCAAACAAGAATAGAGAGAATAGCAGAATTACAACACCAAATATCAAATAAAGCATTACAGTTATATAATGAATATATCAACAAAGTTGAAATTCTCAAAGAATTAAAATATATAAATCCGAGGAATGAAATAAGTTAGTAATAATTGTTAGTTAACAATCATTATTTATGGTTATGCAAATGTATAATGCTTTAAGTATTCTAATTTCAGCTACTCAAAAAGGGAATGTAGCAGCAACTATGGGATCTCATGAACTTTTAGTAACTGAACTACTATTATGTAATATGTTTGAAGAAATGAAACCAGAAGAAATTGCTGCTGTTCTTTCATGTTTAGTTTGTGAATCTAAGTCAAATATTGATTTGGAACAAATTAAAGAACCAAATTTAATAAATGTATATATTAAGGGCATACAAATATTTCATATTGCTTAAACATTAAACTATTATAATTTTTTTTAGGGAATGAATCTAATAAAACAAAAACATGATTACATTCAGTTGGTTGAATCAAATTATTTAAGCAACTATGAACGTGTTAATCTGAACTTCAATTTAGTAAAAGTACTGTATTTGTGGGCTCAAGAAAAGGTAAATTTACCAATAAAAAATAATAACGTTGATGAGTTTAACACTTTTTTATTTTTGCATTTCCTTAGCCTTTTTCAGAAATAATGGAAATAACAGATATTCAAGAAGGAATCATAGTCAGATGTATAGTACAATTAAATGAAATTTTGACTGTCATTAAAAATGCAGCAAAAATGATTGGTACTAACAAAATAAGTGAAAAAATGCAAGAAGTACTAGACAAAATCAAAAGAAATATTGTATTCACTCCCTCTTTGTACATGGAATGATTTTTAAATTATTTATTTAATAACAAATGTAATAATGTCCTATAGTTATTATAATATTATTCAAGTTGACAATAAATATAAATTCTTAATTAATATTATGAAGTACCTATTTTATTTACATAATATTAGGAAGAAATCTAAAATATTTACAAGGATTATAATTTAATGTTAAAATTATATTCATTTTCATTCTTAACAATATGAATGCTTTAGTAGAGTGAAAGTACCGATGTCAATAAATACATACAAGTTTAATTCTTATTTTAGTAGAATTCAAAACGGACTACTGACTATGAATTTTAAAAATGTATGTTTATTTTTGGTTAAGGGTGTCGGAGTCAAAGTCAGGGATTTTAGTACAACATGCTTACAGAAAAACTCACACCCTGCCCTGTATAATATACTGATTTCATTAATTTTTTTCTTATTTAAAAATAAGAGAACATTTTGCAAAAGCTTAAATATGCATTTCTCTACCCCTAATTTAAATAAAATAAAATGTTGGACTTTAATACATATAAGCAATGAAAACATATGAACATGTCTCTATCTGTGGTTGGTATCTTGCTTGAGATCAGTGCGTCCTTCAAAGATAACACAATCACACACCGTCTTTGTTATTATTACTCTGGCTTGTTTTGATGATATTTATCGTAGAAGGACTTATACAAAATATATATTATGCGCAAAACAAATAATAATAGTCTGCTATATTGCAGGCTGTGCGCCCATACCATTGAGTATGAATGAAAAATAAAAAATAATATACGTCTTCTACCTGCGGTCTTATATGCAACCGTGCTTCTACCACAGAATATGACGTGAAATCGTAATTTGTAATCACTAAATTATAATCAGTAATCAGTCATCAGTCATCAGTGGAATCGACTACGTTGTAGTCGCACGTTACTGGTTCACTGTTCATTGTTTGTGCGTTTGTCGTTGTGTTTCCGCCAGTGTCCCAACTTTCAGACCATCTTTGCGAACCGTACTACAGAGTTATGAAAATAATGAAAAGCCATCCATCGACGGTCTACACGCATCTTAGAAACTTAAAGGTGAGTCACTGCATTTTCTTTCAAGTTTGTTTCTCGACGCACCTGAAGTTGCTGTCTGTCTGCGTATTGGCCTTATTCCACACCGTGTATCAAGGCCAAATAACAATAATAATTATTATTATTGTATCGCGTCCAAATCCCGTGTAATTATTATGAACAACTAGTACCTAGTTGGTACGCAATGTTTCATTTTTATTATTATTATTTAATTGAAGGGTTAATCAGATCTTTTAAATAATGTTTTGGTACGTTTTTTCCTCAGTGGAATTGTGTCATAGCCAAAGCGTATTCTTAACCAGAATCTGTTATCCAGTAACGGAGTTCAATAACCAGCACCTACGTCTTCTAGTCAACCAATTCCTACCATCAACATGAGTTCAGCAGATCGTTCAATATCATCTGGGTTCCCAATTCCTCAGTGGATGAAATCTAAAATAAACGATCGGTAAGTTATTTTGTGTATTAATAACGTAATATTGGCAATCAGGAATCAGGATGTACACAAAAAGTTGTATTATTAAACCTGAAAAGAGTTAACTAATTATAATAGTAACTATTTTTGAAATAAATGCAGTTTAGTACACACTCGTCGAGTTAAGAATGATGGTGCAATCAGAATTTGTTGCTCAGACTTTGTTTCAAAGTTAAAACCTAATGAATTTTAAAGATTTTGCATATGCACTACACATGACACACAGCTCATTATTTCATGAATTTTTAATTTCTTTTTTTACACATCCCATGTTTTTGATGGAGCTGAGTTAGATTTGCTGAGTTTGATGGAGCGTTCAGATTTTGGCCACCGTACTTACTTTTATGGTGGAACAACAAAATGTTGAGTGTGAATAACAAAACCTTCCTACTGAAAGAACTGTAAGACCTCGAGTTACCTACTATTTGTTTTACCCTAACTTTCCCTCCACACAGGTTAACCCTAGCCCCAATCAAGATCTATCTTTCTGACTGGAGCTGGTATGTATGTACATTCTAATAATACCTATAATAATATATTTATTTAACCCTCTCCTTACTATCTAATCTTCAAATCATATCTTGAAGACCATTACTTCACAGTAGGGTATGAAATTTCGACTCTAGCTCCCACAGCAGCAGGCTCGGTAGTAGGAGTCCTCCAATTTTTCCTTAATTTCTAAAATATGAACTCTGAAAGCACCATTGTTTTAATCTCTAAAATAAATTTCAAAAACATAAACTTTTAATATTTTTGGCCTTGGATACCTAATTTTTTGATAAATCCAAAATTTGGCAGTTTTTTCTTAAGGTTAATAACTTCAAAAAAGTTAACTTCAAAACATACTCGACAAAAGCTGATTGTACCATCGATCTGAACTCAATGTTAGTTGAAACTCAAGTTTTGATGAAACAATTTTAAATGGCGAGGGTGAATTAAACTGCATTTGTTCCCTATTTTTTCTGTTTCAATTAAATAGGTTTGTATACTGCTAAATTGTAAAGTAAATAAAAGTGGTAAAAGGACCATCACATAAATAGTTGTGTCACCATGTGCATGATTTATTTTGAAAACATTTATTCATTATTTTATAATTTCCTTCAGCTACCTATTATAAAACAAATTAAGATTATAAAATTAATAGAAATTGACTAAATCACATTTATTGATAAGTAAAATTAATGATAGTGAAACTTAAATAATTCATATTTATATGTCTCAAGTACTTTTTATATTGTTTGTGATTCAAAATTAAAAACCCACTGACCATTTATAAAGATGAATCCTTATTGTCCAGTCATTATGGCAACTAAAAACCCGACTTTAAACAAGTGAATAGTGTCTACATGTATTTTCTAACCAGAATACTAACAATGACAGTAACCTGGATTTTCTGTTCTAAAACAACTGTATTCCCTTGTTGATCTTTAAATTTACTTATATTTAACATGATATACTATGGTGCAAGGTATTTTCACACTGTCACATTGTACACATTATATAATATACCTCGAATAAAGCAATATCAAAGATGAGCAATCGTTAATATTTAATAAATTATGTTATGTTATTTAAAAATTATATTTTATCTCAATTAGTGTACGTATTGGTTATTAATAACTATCATCTACAATAAGAACATTTATTCATAATATATACTTAAATATCAAGATTTAGGTGGGTATATTGAATAAAATAATGTTTATTTTCATTGTTAAAAATAAAAAAGTTATATGATGTATGAAACTTAGTCCAAGAAATTCAATTCTTAAGTATAAATATAAACTATAAAATTCTTAATATTTAAACCTTAAGAATTAAATTTTAAAATTTTAACCAACTAGAAGTACTAGGTTATAAGTATTAATAATATACTAATAAGCAGTATTAAATTTTGTTTTGTTATCTAATTCCCTGAATTTTGCATATGAAAATATTATATTATGTAACAATAATTAAATAATAAATTCCTTCCTTAGATAACTGTGCGGACGTCATATTACATGTTTATAATAATAATAATAATAATAACAATAACACTACCTACTTCATATATTTTTAATTTTTTCTATCTGTTAATACTTTATTTTCATGTTCACCATACATTGATTGAAGCTATTGAATATTTTGCTATTTAAGTATAATATGTATTTTTTATATTCAGCTAGTTGTGGCACACACCATATGGTGACGGGGTTTAAAGTGTCAAAACCCTCCACCCAAAATAATTTTGATTTTATTGTTCAAACGTTCAATAAATACATTGGGGCTCATTTCAATAATTTTTCGGAGAATTCCAATGTTTTAACCTTTCCCTTTGCCAAACATTGTCTTAGTTATATGTTCACCAGTACATAATATACTTTACTATGACTTGAAATCTTTAATATGTAAAGGTAACTGTAAAAGCAAAATACATTACAATGCAATATTGCAATAATCCAACATTTCATACTTTCTTATTATATACAAATACTTAATGATCTTCAGATTTAATAATGCTAGAGGTTATGGTTAAGACTTAAGACTGTTAAAAAACCTATGGACATCAGAGGTTTGTACTCTATTCAAGTTAAGAACCGTATTCTGCAGTTGACATAAGGTCAGAGGTGTCCCATTCGTAAATAGATAGTTGACTCATGGAGGGGGGATAGTGTTCTTAATTACCATTAAACTTGATTTATGACTCATTATTGATGGTGGTAATTTTTATACACATTTTTACTGTCCAATATTACTGCAGTTAGTCAAATAATAGAATGAAAATCAAATAGGTATAACTTATTGAAATAAAATACAAAACAAATAATTGATAGTTGGTGCAGTTTCAATGGAAAAATATGAATAATGATTTGTATACCTACATTATTTTTGTCTTGGTTAATATAGTATTTAAGTATAGATAATCAATCAATACCTATCATTTTTATTTTCCTAATACATTTAAATTGTCGAAATGTAATAAATGTAAATATAAATTAAATATTAAATAGTAGTTAATTAACTAATTAAATTAAAAGTATTGAATTATGGGATATATTTTTTTTTAAATACCTGTGATGAACAATTGTACACTATTGTGTTCATACAAAGTCATACTCTTTTTTTAAATTTAAGGGGAGAACCACTTTATTATTACTCTACCAAACATCTAAAGACTAATCCATTTTTATTTTTATACTGATATTTGTACGTACTGCATGCTACTTTTATGTTTCTCATACTTAGTTATTAGTGCCTAATGCCTAACCATTATCTTATGTATAACATAATTTATTTTATTTTAAAACTTACTGGTGTATTTATATTGCACTACTACTATTAACTAATAATTGGAACACAACAAAACTATATGTATCTGATACATTAACCTTTAACTAATCATTGACTGTACACTTTTCAAAATGTTTAGATACTATGACTTGTGCAATAATTTGTAGTTTGTAGTAAGATATTATTATTTTTATTTAACATTGATCCTCTGATAGGTAAAATTTTCTCATGGATGGTAGGCAAATAAAAAAGATTATGTCAAGTGTAAAGAATACAATATTTTTATTTTTTCCTTTTATTCCACAATCATAGACTTGAACATAAACTTTTCCGGCTTCTTGAATTAGTTTATAATATTAAGTTATATATCTAATATCTACTAAATAACCATGTTTAACTTTGCATGAATGCACAATGCGTGACTAAAATTGAAAATACTTAAAGACTAATTACAATAGCACATGTATATGCATAAGAATACATGATCGACATAAAATCCTATGTTATGAAAAGTATGATTTTTCAAGTACTCATTCGTGACTGATTATTAAAATTTATTTTATTTACAATCTCTTCAGATACTATTAGTATTTTATTAATTTTGAAGTGAGTTATTGAGTAGACTACTTGATATAATTACATTTAACTGATAATTTGTTTAATATAAATTTATATTTATAACATTTATGTTTCATTTAGGTATGACCTAGACCAGCCATCATTTTCTCCAGAAGAAACAGACGACAGCTTTTTTTTGGTTCGTTATTTGAAACCAGACTCAGTAAATCAAAAACGCAGTGATAACACTAAAAATAAACCAGCTGAAGAAAATTTAGCGGATAAAACAGTTCAACATTTAAAAAAAATGCCTCCTGCATTAATTGTTACAGAAACACCAGAATACAAGGGACATACGCTTGCTTGTCAACGCTTCATTACAAATACTTGTGCTGGTAAGTACTAAGTTATAACGTTTATTTTTAAAGAAAAATGTTGAATAAGCATTAATCAGTTATAACAGTTTTAAAGAATTTGAAATAATAATAACAATATGTTAATTTTTGCAAATAATTTTCCTTTTTTACACGGAATATATCATACGAAATATAATAGATTACCTACAATGAATAAAAAAAAAGATATATTAAGATAATAAGGGCTTATAAATACTTGCCACCCTTCGATAAGCTTGTGATGGAGAGTTATTGAGTTCACAAAAACACTACGTATAATATAAATAATAATTATGTATAGACGCCAAGTTTATACAATTTCAACTTCATTTAAATTTACAAGTTTTAAAAGAAATTTAAAATGTCTAAGTTATGAAAATCAAAAATGTATTAATTTTAAGAATCCTTCATAAATGTATAACAATAGGAGTAGAATTGTATGATATATAATATATTTTATGAATATAATTTTATTAAGTGTTAATATAATTAATGAATTTTTATATTAATAACTTTTTTGTGTCCAGTACAATATTCATGGTTAATGATAGGATATAATATCATATCTGTATTTATATAAATCTATGAAGATATTTTTTAAGTACAAAACTTTGATGTTATATACATTTAGTTCCTGATATATATATTCATTTTTTGTGTATTTTGGTTTATTTAGCAAGAATTTAATTAAGTGTTTTGTTTATTTTCAAGAATTTGTATGTGAGTCATATGCTTAACCCCGTACAATTATATTCTGTAATTTAAAATTGACCGAACAAGTGATATGTATGTTTGTCTTTTTATTTGTATATTAGTTAAATACGGTTAAATAGGTTATAAAGTAAATGCCCTAGTCCAGAGGTTCCCAAACTTCTTATTGTGCGACCCATTTTGAATTTTTTTTTAAATATAGCGACCCACAATATCAATGAATGACCTTTTTTTTTTTACCATACAACAGAAAATTAAACTATTTTATTACATTTTATGTAATTACGAAAAAAATGTATAATAAGTATAATATATAGTATTTGACACGGCCGCTGGTAAACTCGTAATTGTCATACTCACAGATAAGGATTGACGATAAAACTGAATTTGAACTTTGAACATCAACGAAAAGTAATAGATGATTATATTTTTGTATTATTTAAAAAAATAGTGCGACCCACCAAAAGTATAATCGCGACCCACTTTTGGGTCGCGACCCACAGTTTGGGAACCTCTGCCCTAGTCATTTTGATTTATGATCAAGGCTACCTATATCTAGAATTTTTACAATGACAAAGAAAAGAGAGCCCAATACAATTTTTTTAAATTTGACTAAATGTGTATGTCTTATGAATTTTCTTATTGGCTATGAACAAAAAAAAACTGTTTTTCATGGTTAAAAAGTTACTGGGGAGGTTCTCATCCAGACACAAGAATGACGTGCACCCTTCTATACAATTTATTTAAATTGAAAACAAAACATAGTTTTAAATTATCAGCAGGTTATATTTCATTTTTATTCTTACTATATAATTAAACCCAAAGAAATATTAAGAATGATTATTATTATTATGAGTGATTTCAGCAATACAACTAAGAACTTCTTGTTTATAATAATTTATTTTAACCAAACTCATGATATTTCATATAGAAGAGAAAGGGTTAGAGTTATAAAATATAAGGGCAGACCTAGATTGGTAATGATTTTAGAATACTACTAATTATTACTATCTAAGTCAGAGGTTCCCAAACTGTGGGTCGCGATTATACTTTTGGTGGGTCTCGCTATTTTTTTAAATAATAAAAAAATATAATCATCTATTGCTTTTTGTTGATGTTCAAAGTTCAAATTCAGTTTTATCGTCAATCCTTATCTGTGAGTGTGACAATTAGGAGTTTACCAGCGGCTGTGTCAAATACTATATATTATACTTATTATACTTTTTTTATTTAATAAAATAGTTTAATTTTCTGTTGTATGGTAAAAAAAAAAAAGGTCATTCATTGATATTGTGGGTCGCTATATTTTAAAATATTTTCAAAATGGGTCGTACAATAAAAAGTTTGGGAACCTCTGATCTAAGAAACTAAAGCAATAAGACATGTCAAAATTTAATAAGTGTTTGAAACTGTGTATTTAAATTTGTGGATAAATAGTTTTACAATTACTCATTAGTCATACCATTGTCAAGGTCAATGACAATATTATGAATAGTTTTTTTAAATTAAATGTTTCGTTGGTATCATACAGTTAAATATTATGTAATCTAATTGTTAGCTAATTAATGTGTTCTGTGTATTAGGTTCATACAAAACTAAATATTTTGTAATTCAAAATCAATGATAATAGTTATTTTGATTCAAAAATTGATACTCAACAAACATGGCAAATTTTACTTTCACAATAATATATATTCCTCTGTAATTTCTGAAATCAGAGCAAATTTCCATCTTAAAGTTAGTTTGATAAATTCTGTTTCTCTATAATGTTTTTTTTTTTTTAATCAGAATTAGAAATGTATTTTCATCAACAATCTATTTGATACAATTTGTATAAAATCAGACCATAATAATATTCTTAAGTGATACATTTCAAACAGCTATCCAAGTTTAATTAACTATAGGTAAAAGTTCAGTGTGATCTTATAAAAAAAAATTAGAAACATTTTTTGCATACAACTTTAATACAACACAGTATTGTGTCGGAGGTATATGCCTTACCAAACATTGTTAAATATTAGAGGTATAAAAACATTTATAACTCGCCTTCAAATTTAATTCTTTACAGTTTTGAGTATTTCAAGAATATTTATGAATTAGGTTATTTGTTTAATATTTAAAAGTTTCTTTCAAAGGAGTTGTAAAACAGTTATGTTTTGTTTTCCAGATTTCCACCATTCTTAATTATTCAAAATTCAAATATTGATCTAGTAGCAAAGAAGCTCATTTATGTTAAATATATATTTTTTTTTTTTTTGATTCATAAGTTTTTATTTGATCCGTTACATAAAAAAAGAACAATAAGAACAATTGATGGTAAATAATCTTTATATAAATAATTCTAATGTATGTGTGTATGTCACTAAACTCCTCCTAAACGGCTGGACAGATTTGAATGAATTTTTTTGTGATACCCTGGATAGTTTGGATTCACAATTAGAACTGATAGGTCCGACCCGTGGAGTTGCTCAAACTGGGATTTTAAGATTTAAGAAGGAAATGTTTGTTTACATATGGTTGCTATTGGTTATAGGAGAAATATGAATATATTTAGTAGAAATTAGTATTTTTTTTTTGTTTTGCTGGTTGCCTGCCTGCAGTGGTTCATCAGGCAGATCAGGTATAAGCCCGCATACAATTGGATTTTTGCACATTGCTGAGTTGCACTTATAGCCCGCTCATCAGCGTGTCCGCACATAATAAAAATAAAAATAAAACAAATTATATATACAAAGTACTCATCAAGGGGGGTCCGCAATACACAGCAGGTAGGCATAATATAGTTCTCGCATATTCACCATCGAGTATCATATAGAGTTGGCATTTTTAACGGGCAAGAAAAATCCACGGGATCAGCTAATATAAGATAAAATAAATTAAAATATAATAAAAATGAAGTTTAGACAGACTGCAGAAACCTCTCAGCGGTGGTACTTTGACGTATTAAAGTTTAAAGTTAAATAAGTATAAATATTATTATTTTTCGACGACAAATCCCAACTAAACTAAATATCCTAAGTTTTAACTAAAGTAGAAATGCATTTTTTATATGCCTACATTAGTAAAATGTAAGAATATAATGTTTTTATACTTATAATTGTTATTTAGTCCTGCATACTTTTCTATAAAAATTGTAGGTTATTACTTATTACTCTTTATATTAACAAATATAAATCAAAAATATTTAGTCTGTACCGACCGTTGCTTCACTCGCCTAATCTCTCGATGACAAGGGAACTGCCCTTGTCTGCTCTTGTGACTGTGTTATATAAAAAGATATTAGTGTATCTAGCACATTTTTCTTCACTGGCCTGTGATCTATCTTGATAATTAATTGCTAATAATATTCCCACCTATATTAAATTATATTATATTATCTATACATGACACGTGTTAGTCATTAAAAAATTAATACAGTTTGAAAATGTGCCATGTTGTAAAAATAATTTGAAAAACTATTTACTATTTAATATTTTATACTAAAAAATGGATTAAGTTTGTTTAAATGATTTGTTTTTATTGAACATTCTATTCAATAACATCAAACAGACAAAAACAAACATTTGCCTATTTTTTTATTTGTGTTATTAAGTGGGTGTCAGCTCACTGTTTGTTTTCTCTATCTGGCCCACATGCAATATAGACAAAACATATTTACACAAAATCATTTTTTAATTTTTTCAGTAATCAAAGAGTAATATCACCCATTACCAAAATTGATAGAGAATAATACTTTAGGGGGTATGACATTTTGATTTGTCTAAATATTGTCTTAAGACAATGTTTAAACATTATTTAAATTTACAAAAATCATTTTTCCTCTGAAAGTCGAATACAAAATCAAATAAGAATAAAATATAAAATCAATATATCAAACCCTCGAAATTATTATTCTCTATAATTTTTGTAATAGGTGGTTTGGTTTTACCATGAAATAACTCAAAAATGATTTTAAAAAAACGATTTTATGTGAACACCATTTATCTGTTGCTGCACTTGGGTCTGAAAGACTAAACAAATATTTGGTTGCTGACATCCTCTTAACATGCTTTTTTTTATGAAATTAATCTTATTAACAACATTATATAAGTTTATTAAATATTTTGAAACCAAGCATTTTTTAACATTATAAATTAAATTTGTTCAGTCTTACTAGGCCTAGTTTCAGTTATTGTACAAATAATTATTATTTATATTAATGAAAACAAACTTTTTTTGAGAAAATTTTTGTACACATTTAAAATATTTTAGAAATTAGAAATTTAACACAATTGAGATAGGGTGGTAATTTTAGATCAAAAATATGATTCCATAATATTGTTTTTCAATAAAAGCTAATAATTTTGGTAAGAAAAGATAACTGGTCAAGTTTACAGTCTCCCTATTTGTTTTAATACTAATTATAAAATAACTTGAAATGTATAAGAAAAAGGTTAGTTTACAGTTATTAAGTATAATTATCGCATACACTACCTATATTGGCGTATTTTTAAATTACCGATTAATTACACATTATTCAATCATATTTTAGTTTGAAACGTAGTTTTTTGTATCAATTAAAATTTCATGTAGGTTTAAGATTACTAATTGACTTGCATTATGTAACTAATCAAACGATACACTTTAAATGATTAATAGCCCACACTGTCTAAATATAATAAAATATGGCACTTGACAATTATATTTCCTACTGCGTAAATATGACCTGACCTGTGAACGTGTGAACAGACATGATATGTTAATACTTCAGAAAATTACTATTTAACATAATTTGTTTCCTCTTTTATTGTAATTTATTATAGTTATTGAAAATACAGACAGTTACTCGTTTATTTAAATTCAGCTATTTTTATGTTAAAACATTGTTAGTTGAACAATTATAATTTCAAAACACTTATTTTTTTTTTAATCAAAATATAATGTATAACAAACAGAAGAGAATTTGAAAACAAGTCGGTCAAAACCTTGTAATAAAACTGGGTTTAACCATCCTCAGTTTTTATTTAGGACTCAAGAGCATACTGGCATACCTAATGTTTTTAAGGCCCGCAGGCAAGATTGTTTAGGAAACATTTTATGAAACACATTATATAATAATTAAATTATTCATATAAAAACTAGCCTTACATATTGTACCAAATGTATAGTCTTGTTAAACTAAGTCGGCATTGAACTATAAATAAAAATCGTAAAAATTATGTAAATGAACTATTAAGTAATTGATAATATCATATACGTCATATAATTTGCAAATAAAAGGTATTGATTTTAAATTATTATCAAATCTGTGCACCTTCCCCATAAAATTAACTATTTTACTCACATATTACTATACCTACATCAACCATTATTAATGAAACATGTGATTATCTTTTATCTATTATTAAACAATATAATTCCTTGAAAGTTGAAATTAAATCAGAAAATAAACATTACAATAGAAAATATATTCATTACACTTTATTTAATTTATTGATTAGATGATAACTACTTCCATAGATTAATACTTAAGTGTAAATATATATTGGGAAATCATCTACCATTGATAGTAATAATAATGCATTAATAGTTAAACATGGGGTCAAATACTACAGCTTTAGTCTTTACCATTATAATTTATGACACATAAAAAACTTTCCTTATTGAAAATACGTCGTACAAATAAAAGTTAACTAATCGTTGTACACATTTTACAGATGCAGTAGCAGCTGCAAGTTTGGGTGAAAATATAACTGACCCTCCAAAATCATTAGGGATTGATGATGGTTTTAAAAGTGGAGCTTCTGAATGTGGTAAATCTATTGTGGCAATGGCGCATCAAATGGTGTCTGGACGGAGAGCATATCAAGGTCGTTCTTCAGGTCCTCAAGATATTCTTGTCGTTGGACCGTCGCCATCAATGTTAGCTAAACGGCGAAACAGCAAATCGCTCCCGGCAAGTCCTATAAGTTCACCACCTGGATCACCTCGAATGATTCGTAAAAATCCATATTTCACAGCACCCTTTCAAGAAGAATCTTCTGGTGATAAACAAGGCTCATCGTGGATATTATCAAACTTATTTTCACACAGAGGTGATTCACAAGAAGAATTATCTGATAAAGAATACAAGCGATTCCCTAAACCTTTGTCTTCCAGCAATTTATCCATAAAACCCAAACCTTCAGAACTAAGAGAGATGAATTTCTGGACACCTACATCAATGTAATCATTAAGGCTCAACTAAAAAAAATACTCTATTTCTAAAGATTTTCTGCACGTTTGGTTATAATATTAATTTGTGTTGTTGGAATTATTTTATATGTATCCTTATTTTTCCTTATAATCTCCTTAACTTAGTACCTGTAAAAATCATTTTTTATTTTAAGTTTTCATTGTTATTCTTTTTCTTTTTTTGTTTAATTTTTTAATATTAAGTACCAAAATAGTTATGATATGAAGACAATACATTGTTTAGTGCGCATCTTTTATACATATAAGATATAACTAATCTTTATATTTTAATATCAATAATTTCTATTCAGACAATTTTTTTGTTCGTTAATCACTTCCAAAAGTTTGTATATACTTTTTGTTTTACTCAAGTATTATTATAAGCCAATCGCATATAATTTTATTTCTTAAAATTAAATTAATGCAAAAATATATATCATTGACATTGTCATCTACTCTAAATACTGTCAATAGTTATGCAAATTGTCATGACGGCATAAATATTGCTTGTTGTTAAGTCAATTAAAAATGTGTTGTGGTGTCTTTATACTATTAGACAAGGAGTGATTGCACAATGAACTTGGAACATAGAGGGCGCTTTTAGGTGACTGAGTGACTCGATTTATGGTTATGCAGTAAAATATATGGATATATATATATATAGATAATTGTATTTTGTCGTCAAGACGGTCTGCACATCACAGCAAGATATTTGCACGCTGCTCAGAATACTGTTGTTGTACACTAATCTTATATATTAATATAAGGTAGAGAGCCTTAATAATAAGGCTTAATTATTATTAAGGCTCTCTAATATAAGGCCTAGGGCAATAGCACAGATTAAATAAAAAATGTATTTAATCTGGGGCAACAGTGGAAACGACATTAAGTAGTGGTAATCTATTAAATTTATTTTGAAATTAAATTACATTGCATATCACACTGTTGATTTGTATTTAAGAATAAAAAATATCAATGATAACAATTAATAAACAAATAATTGATGGTTTGAATGAAAGGGCTATATTTTAATATCGAAAGAACTAACTACTATTATCCAAGGTCATTGTCATTCTCTAACTATAGTACCTACATACATGTATTATTTGTTATTTATCATAATGAAAAGAAAATGGTTTTTAATCTATTCAACCAATTTAGGTATTTTAAATTGTTAGTCCAATACCCCCTCCCCACAATAAAAGAAACAGAGTTACACCGAATACTGATGGATGGTGATTTCCTAATTTCTGAATATTAATTTAAAAAAAAAATTGAGGAAGTAACAATTACATTTTTTTTTATTCAATACTTTATTGAATAATCTGTTCATAAATATATTTGACAATAGCTAATAAGTGAATGTGATGATGAATAAAGAAACTTCTAATATAGAAATTTAATGTAAAATAATCTGATGGATCAAGGTCAATTGTTTGTTTAATTGGTTTGATAAATGATACCTACTGACTATTCTAATTATTCGAATTCCTCATAAAAAATTGAAAAACGTTGGTTACATTAATAATATTGTTCACTCTCAATTTTGCACCTTTTATCATCAAAATAATTTAATACGTCATGTCGATGTATGATGATATTATAGCAATTGCAAACAATATATATATATATATATATATATGAATATAATACTATACAATAAAATAAATTTAATATTGTAACAATATTAAATTTGCATTACACCAAACAATATTATTATACAACAATAATATTATTGTTTGGTGTAATACAAACATTATTTACTTTCTAATATATTGTTTGTGACTTCGGCAACGCTCTGAGCGTACGTACCGGCCGTCGTTGCCAGCACTCAGATGGGTGACCACACGGGTTTTTAGCAACATTACAAACACATGTAACAACTCCACCAATATAAAAACCTACTAAACCTATACAAAGAACTCTACCGAACCACCTCATACCCAATGCCTATGTTACAGCAGCCCGCAGGTCACCCTAAAAAAAATATATATTGTTTATTATTTATTTAAAATAAATAAATATTGTATTATTTTACATTACATTAACGATTAGTGATTAGTTATACAAGTATACAACTACAGACTACAGTACCTAATTATTTTAGCCAGGGACATGGCAATATGTGTGTTATCAACTTCCTAATAGTTTTTGTTCAGGGATAAAGTCCGAAAAGGTTCAACGTGCATATAATTATAAATTAGTAATTACTGCATACATTATATCATAGAACTTATTTCAAAGTTCAAACGGTTTTATACTAAAACATAATCAATTTTCAATTTTGCAACAACAATCGAAAGAAAGTGAATAAGCTAATAAATAATAAAGTATAAACTCAAGACGACCACACATAAAATCAGAAAATAACTCTAATGTGTAGGTATGTGTTACATCCGCTCCCACGACAATTTAAATTGTTTTTAATTTCAATGAGTACATACTTACACAGCACACTTATAAAAAAAGAAACCGTTCTAAAAAAAATTTTGCGTTGTTGTTTTCATAATATTGTTTGAAACGCGATCACGTGGACGTGGCATGAAAAAAGATTTATTTTTACACGCAAATTAACAATGTAAAGATACAGACATTTCCACTAAAAATAGATTTCCTACGTATTACACGTGCTACTTTGAATTTAATGAATATATTAAAATAATAATAATAGTGTAATATATATATACGCATTTTGTTAGAAACATGTAGGAGTACAGAACCAAATGCAAAAATACTGAGACTTGGAATTTGCGCATTACTTAGCAAACAATTTTTCATGTGACTTCAAAATTACGAATCTACATAAACACACGGAGGCCAATGGACTATAATAATAATAATATATTTCAAATAAGTTTGAATTAAATGTGGAGAGTAAAATATTAACATCGTATCTTTCAAACTGCAATTAGGTACTCAATACATATTAAGTGTAATTTGAGCCTTGATGTGGGGAACCGGGGTCTAAGGTTGCTAGTCTCTGGCCCCAACTATATCATTGCCATAGTTAATTATCCCGGTGCGGGATAATAAAGGATAATTTGTGGACTAACGAATTTCTAGATTATCGCATAATATTATTATATATAATGTATTTAAATTGACAAGTATTTTTTTCTTCAACGTCACTAAAACCAGGCCGGGAGGCCTATAAGACCCTTTAGAAAATCGCTGTCCCAAATTGGTGTGAAAAAAACGCACGGTGATGTTTGCACCATTTGTTTCCTTCACAAGCTTAAGCTTTTGGAGACATCTTTAAAATGCCCATATAAAGGATGATTTGCCGGAAGATAATAATATATTCGGGCAGATCAGCCTTCAGACTAAACTAATAGTTCATAAAGCCGGAAGGTAACTCCCAAATTCTCACCACAGAAAAACCGCAGTTGCTTGATTTTTTCTTGTCCGTTTCGACAAAACGTATAAAAATAATAACAAAACTGATCAAAACTTGGCCTGTGAGCATGAATGTGTATGGTTGACATTGTGTGAGGGTTTCGGTTTACCTTCCAGCCAAAACACGCCTTTTAGGCATTAATTATAATATCTAATATTTAAACATGTATAATAATAATAAACAACAGATACATAAAGATATATTTAATTTAATTTTGTTTATTGTCATTAGGGGAAAGCAAGTAGAAACTGTTTATTAATCAAAAAGTACAAATATAGTATGCGGAAAAAGAACAGAATTACAGAAGTAAAACAATGAGAATATTTTTTAAATTAAAAAATGTTTTGAACCTTCATTTCTTAAGATATGAATTTAAATACTTACTTCCACACCAATTCAATATTGAATTCCCAGATTATATACCTACTATCTTTTTTTTTTTAAGTTACAATTTGTCATAGAATTACATAAAGTAAAAATGTATTAAAAAATAGTCCAAACAATTAACGGTAGAAATTATTTATCAGCCTCAAATCATATTAAGATATTTAAAGTCTTCACAATTATTTCAGTATATTGAATGTTTAATTAATACAGCACAACTCGCTTTACAAAGGATTTCAATATTTCTTCAACTCTAAGTAGAAAGCCCATTTTGTTTTATAAGATGTTCTATTATATCATGGACTCTGAACTCAGTGATTGTACAGTTAAGCACAGTGCAGGACAGCAATATCTGATAAGATTAATGATTTCAGTATTATATTATATAATCTTTATTCTTAAACGTTTGTATCGACTTATAATTTAATAGTTAACTAATATAAATAATTAAACCAAAATAACAAAAACAACAAAGAAATATTTTTTGTTATTATTAAATGAAAAAATAATAATATTTTCCAGTATTTTTCAATAGCTCACTTAAAATTGAAAACAATTACATTGGCAAGTATTAAAGTGCGTTTTAATCTCGTTTTAACATTTTAACAAAAAAAAAAAAACATAAAAACAGTACATTGCATAAAATACACGACAAAAAAATAAACTTAACACAATACAAATTAAAAACTGTTAAAAATAATAATCACATATTATAGTTTAGCTTTTGACAGTAATATTTTAATGTTTTTTTTTTTTAATTAATTAACACCTACATAACATTACCACAATCTTAGTAAGTATATTTAATATTATATCTCAATCAACTGTAGACATTTATCATAACTATAACATAATGAATAATTCTTGTTTAAGAATATATTGTTTAGCAAGTTTAAAAACAGCTAAAAAATGTAAAGTGGTACTGTTTATCACATACTGAACACAAACATGACACAAAATTTCATATTAATGCTAATCTATATCTTCAAAAATTTTAAAATTCTTATTTTTAATGAGCATCTTTAATTTTACAAGAGCTTTTAAACCTGCAAAACACTTTTGAGATAATTAATTTTACAAAACTATAATATAACTAACTTATCAACCTCAAGTACCAGATTTTAAAACATACATTAACTTTAAACAACTTTCAATAATACAAATATGGTTTTGATGATTTTTATTATAAAGCTGTTTAATAAAATAAATTCCCGGATATTTTAACGAAATAAATAAAATTTAAATTAACAATAGTTAAGGTATTTTTGTGTATAAAGTAAACATTTTTAACATGCCTTAAAAATAAATAATATTAAAAAAAAAAGTTGACCTATAATCTGGTACAAAAAAATAACTAATTTTGATGTTTGTTTTCCAATTACAACGAAAAGGTACATTCTGTAATATGTCGGAAGAAGCTTAATATGTTTATAAATACAATGCTAGGTGATATAAACATAATTGCGATACCCAATTTAATGGAATTTAATTTAACTTTCATAAAAAAGGTTTTTTTTATTCGTTAATATTTAATAAAATGAGCAAACCCGTGTTTTTATCACATTTCTCTGAGTAGGTAACTAGATTTTTCCAACAGAATCTATTAGTAACTTAACCCTTTTGAATTAAAAATATTTACTTAATAATACAGTATAAATTATATAAAACTAAATAAACATTTTAAAATGATTTTTATGGTTTAAGAGCAATAATACATTTAAAAAAATACAATACTAAAGCAGTGATCTTTAAATGTAAAATGATCACAGATATATATTTGTTAATTATGAATTTAAACTTAAAACCTAAATAGCATAATAAGTTAGACGTTTATAACTTATATAATAAAGCAGATTTTAAAAGAAATAAACATATCATGTACTATTAAATTATAAATCACTAAAATTGTTTGTAATTTCATAATTATCAATATTGAATTAATATTATTGTATAGCTCTTAGTTAGTTACGTTATAATTAAAATGGTAAATAATTAAATTATTTTAATAAATCCCAAATATCATTTTAATTAAGAAATATAATTACTTAATGTTGTAATCTACCTAAACATTTAACTCACCAAGTCATATTTTGATTTTAATTAATTAATTATTTCAGAGAATAAACATTTTATTGTTTTCCTGTTTTTTTCTCAATAAAAAATAAATTGAATCAAATAATCATTTTTTTCTTTTTTGTTAAGTTTTAACTAAATTAAGGAATATTAAATCGTAAAATTGACATTTATATAATTTTAGTTTTAAAGCTGAAAATTAACAATGGTAAATTATCTCACTGTTATTAAATAAGTGCTCTTTCAACGTAAAAAAATATAGTTTTGATTTTTTATAATCCACTTACAGCAGAGAAAATCACAATTTAAAGAATACAAAATTTGTCAAATTATTCAATCAATTCATAGTAACTTCTTTGTATTTATTATTTTTGGAGTAAAAGTAAGTGAATAATATAAACAACCTAGAATCTAGAAATAACTGGGTAAAATTGTAAGACATGTGTAAACTCAATATTGAATGTTATCACTTTGTTAAAAATACAGCGGGTTAATATTTTTGAAACTATTAGTTTACCTTTTTTAGTAACTGCATTTAGGTATGATATTTTAATATTTGTCAAAATTGTGTTAATTAAACAAAAATATATATGTATATATTTAATACCCCATTAAAAGTGTTGTCAGACATAACTAAAATATTTCATTCTTATATTTTCCAAAGAAATGGCAATTTAATAAAAGCAACAAATCATATTATTCAGTAATTATTAACGTTTCCATAATTATCTCTCGTAATTAGTTAATAAAATGATCAACATTGATCTAAAATTATTGAGCTTTCAAATTTAAAAAATATAACCATAATTTATAAAAAATATTTAAAAATGTAATTATTTAAATATTATGAATGTACATTAAATTGAGTTCTTTTTTATATTGTTTATAGGATTTAATATATAAATTTCTTTTCTTTATTTTTTAGATTATTTTTGTAAAAATGTATTAAATATTTTATCAACAATACAATTAATTTAATAGTAAGTTGTATTGAACAATACTGTAATGAAATGGTTTTACTCAATCAAATGTACACACATAAAATCATGCAGTTAAATTGTATGCCTTTTCTTAACAATAATAAACACATAATAATTAATAAGTAATGATAACCAAACATATTTACAACGGTAGTAAAAATATATGCTGCTCAAAAGAGGCAAAAAATATAATAAAAATAATAATAACAAATCAAAATTATTTCGATAAAACACATAACAGTTACATTTTATAAGGATAAATCAAGTCATTAAGAATTAAAGTATCAGTTATGATACTGTTAATATTGAACAAATTAACATACTTTCTGGGAAGTAGTAGGATTTTATAATTGACTGATAAATGTATAATCATTAATCAATAGTATTAAAAATAAAAACAACAGTTGCAATAATAACATTAATGACTCCTTTGGTGGTCAACTTAATCATAATAAGAGTATATTGGCGATCATCTTAAATAATATCTTAACTTAAAAACTCACATAAAGACTAGTTTAATTAATGGTACTTGATTTTTGGCAACTATAGCTCGTCCAAGCCACCCCGCCGTGCACCCAATTTGGTTTTCTCCAGAACTTTGTTCACAAATTCTGTAGTTTGCCCGGCTACTTTTAATCCTAAACAATTAAATAAGAATAAGAAAAACATTATTGATTGAGCATACTGACTTGAAATGTTTTAATGACAAGTAAAGAGTAGAGAAGTCAGTAATAATTAGAATAGTGACCTTTGACTTCTATGAGTGCTAATATTATTTTATTGTATAGGTATATTGGTATAACTTTTGGGATGTGCCTTTCCAGTAATGCTAATGACAAAATATATTTCAGTTGAAAAGTACCAAAGCACTCATCCACAAAGCTAAGCAATTCTTATTTATGTGTGCAACATTCTAGCGCCTCCCCACCTCAAAACCAGCACAAGTACCTTTTGACAAAACTCATTGAATTCCATGGGGGTGCTTCATTAGGAGATTAGCAACAGTGTTCACACATCAGTTGCCGCATGGTACGGGAATTGGACCTAACACAGCAGATTTAATTCTTTTGTGGGCTCAAAAGAGTTGTGTTTTTTAGAGGCCATCAATATAATAGTATATTATAACTAATATAAAATAAAAACCACTTACTGGTAGCATTTTTTGCAATTTTTTCACTGGCATTTGTTAATTCTTGACTTTCCTTTGGAAATGAGTCACTCGTTGTTCTAGTGACTAACATCTGTTTCACTTGAGCTATAGCATTGATCAAACGCCCTAAGAAAAATGAATTCAATTATAATTATAAATGCTGGATCTATCATACAATATTTTAAAGTTTTAAGTAACACTTTTAATTAATTAAATAGAAAAAATTACTATGTTCAGTTTCTAATCCAAAAAGTTTAATTTTGTTCGCTTCATGTTGAGCTTTTTTCTTCAACCGGCATGCTCTACAAATATAAAATTATCATATAAATTAAAATTAAATATTAATGAAACAAACTAAAAACATAAAACAATCAAATAAAATATTCTGTAACATTAAAAATTTTAATTAAAGAGTACATTCGTAAGACTCCAAATATTTTAAATTAAATAAATGTGTTCAGAGAAAATTCTAAATTTTAATCATAAGTATAATATATGAATTATAATTTATATATATATGTATAATAATATATCCTAATCCACTCAAATTTTGTGATACAAAAAACATAATGATGTAATCTAAAGCCAGTGCCACTATAGATTATTAATATAATTATCAGTTTTAAGAATTAAGATTAAATACATTTCTGAACAGAATTAATTATTTTTTAATTATATTAAAATACTTAAGATTTTCATACTATACACACAATAATTCAAATTTAAAGTCCATCACATACTGTGAAAATCTTGATACTGTGTTTATAAGAAGTTAGTATGAATAAGTTTTATTTGATGATATTTAAATATATTCAAATAATAAGTTATTTATTTATGATTTAAGTAAAATTTAATTAAAAACTTATTTTTTAAGAATAAAATATACCTGGATGCTAATTTGTTCTTTTCTTTACGTGTATTTGGTCTAACATTAAATGGCAACTCGCTGACTGGTGTCATTTCAGTTATACTTCTGTTCAATTTATCCAATTCTCTACCAATTGACTGTAATTTTTTGGGATTTGGTGTTAAATCATTACCATCGCCCTTCCTTGCTTTACCACTAGAAAATTTTAATAATTACTAATATTTAATTTAATTCATAAAAAATTGTCACAATTTACCTATGTTTAATTCCTTGTATTGAGCAATTTGGACTGAATACTGGATCCGTAACCTCATTTAAACAATGTGGATCCTCTAGTTTACATTTTAAAACTAATCTTTGACCTTTAGGACCCTTAGACTGAACATTGTACTGCCAAAAAAATCTATCCTTATGCGAAGATGATTTAGCAGATGTTCCACCACAATCACTATCCCCTGAGTCTATCAATTTAAAAATAATATGGCTAAAATGTTGTATTTGTTAGTATATAATTATATTTATTAAAATCCAACCATTATCAGATGAATAGTCTTCTTCTTGTTCTGTATCGTCATCAGAATCATCGATGGCTTCATCCAAAGAAAAATCATAAGCTTCTGGACTCAAAACACCTCCTTAAATAAATTTAAATAGATATTTTTTATAATTGCATGATTATTAAAGTTTATTCTAAGCCAACCAGTTGAAAGAGAGGAAGTAGAACCTGCTTCTACTAATGATCCAGTGGATAATAAATGTTGTCGAGGTTCTCTACGCTGCCATATTTGTTCAAGTCCAAGATGAGTAGGAGCTGATGATGAAAGATTTCCTCTTGATCTGCTAGCCAGCATAAATCCTGATCCCGGAACACTAGTTCCGAATATAGGAGGAGATAAACACTTCTGTGATTTTGTTTCTTTCTTCAAGAGTTCTTGAAGTGTTATTGAATTTGTTGGACCTGGAGAAAGTGATGAACGTGAACTGCAACTGTTTGGTGAAAGTTGAAAGCCAGACTTTGAAGAACTTGGTCTGTTAACAGGGCTAGTATTCACAACGTGATCTATCAAGTATGAACTCATTAATGGGACTGTATCAGGTATTTCAGATTTTACTGAATCAGGTGGTAATAATAGATCATCAAAATTGAGGTCTTCTAATAAAGATTCACCACCATTGGCATTTAATTCAGCTAATGTTGGTCCGTGAAGCAAATCGGATTGATCCACCTGCATTAGTAAATCAACAATCAATACATTTTTAGCCATATGTATTTAAAAATATTCATACATAATGGAGAAAATGAACAAAATATATTGAAATAAATTTCAATTTAGAATTTAAATTTAAGCAAGGTCTAATGAAAATTAATTGTTTGAAAAATAAAAATACTTGTAGAAATCGTTGATTAAGTTCTAATTAAAGCTAAACTGTTAAATATCAAATTAAGTTTCAAAACAATCTATAGGTTACTTAGTAATGTTTTAAAGTAGGTATATAATATTTTAAGATGGATGACAAGACATACTTTCTAAACGAGTGTTCTCCGTTACCGCACAAATTCAAAAAAACACACATATATTTGGTTTATATTACTTATTAAGCAACCCATTACTGCACGGTCCATATATGTTTTTTTCAATTTTCAAATGTTACCGAAATGTCAAATGAGTCCAAATATTACTATCAGTTATGTTTACAAAATTATAATCAACTTATCTACAAACATAATAGATGACTTTGTTTAGATAAAACATCCATATGTACATTTTGTACAATTTAAAATTAAAATTTTCTTAAAATATAATTTATGAATCATCACAATATGAAAAAAACATTTAATACAAATGATATACTATAATTTGAACAAAACTATATCTATTAATTTATTTATAGGTATGTGTAACCAAAATTAATTTATACAGGAGCTACGAGATTTAATGTGCTTGTGCGGTAATGGAAAGCATTAAAAACAAAATAAAAACGAATGTACATGAACAAAATATTGCCAAATATTATGAAAATATGAATATTATTATTTATATCTTAATATCCGTGTACTTTTAGATTATTGGTTAGTGCCATCAATCTTCAATTAAATTAGTCAATAAAAAAATATTAATTAATTAAACAAACATCAATAATGATAGAAAATGTATATTGATATTTTAAATATTTTTACTGATTTAGTCAAAAAAATTTTCTAATATTTTAATATTTACCTAGTTCTAATAAATATAGTTTGAGTTGGGCAGAGGTTGATGTAAGTAATAACACATTTTACTAAAAATCCCAGTTAGCCATGTGATATTTTTTTGCACATACCATGATTTAACTTCAATGCAAGGCACCAGATAAGAAGTCCTACTGTGTCATACTTGGACTTCATTAATTAATAATTATATATGTATATTTAAATTGTATACCTTATATTTGATTACAAATGTGGTCTACTATTAATAAGTTAATTATAAAAGAATCAACTTGGAGTGGTTTAATCAAATTCATAAGTACACATGGGTACATTTTATCCTTCTTTATGAAACTTTTTTCTCTGTAAAACATAGGTATATCTGAATAATAGAATGAATCAGTGTATAATTTATATTTTAATAATTGCAATGAATTTAATCATTCAAAAAATATAAATATTAGGTACATAATATGATAGGCAATTAGTGGTCAATAGACATAGAAATATAGAATATCATTAAAACAACAATTGTAGGATAATATGCTATCTAAATAATTTCCGCTGTGTCATGACACCTAACAACGGTCTGTAAGATAATGTAAGCCTGACCATGATTGGTAATGGAAGAAACGCTGACCACACTGGTGACACTCATCAACTTAAATTTATGAATCATTCACAGAGTGCAATTATATATTATTTTGGCATATAGTATATTATATATTTGATTTTGTGATGTCAACTTATAACTATATCAGTAAAATTTTTTAAAAAACTGTTTCATTATAGAAAAAAATGAGCGTAACCACAACTTTCAATAAGAATGATTTACAAAAAAATTTTAAAACTACAAGGGGGTCCTTGTATTACATTTTCAGGCCTTTGGCCAAGAAAAACAATTTTATAACAACAAATTTATAAAAAAAAACCTGAAAATTTGAATTTTGTTTAAAAATAATAATATTCAAGTAATAGCAAATAAATAAAAAAAAATTATTCATGCAAAGTGGATTTTTGTACTACAATTTTGAACATTTTGGCCGAGAAAAACCATTTTTACAACATGTATGCTATGATCATTTGTCACGGGTTATTTGATAATTTGACATATTGTAATAAGTTATTATTGCACAATTAAAGGGAATACGGTGAACTGTCCATATATGATGTAACTGAATGGCATAGGCATGTCCAGACCTCATTCGCAGTTCATGCACAACTGTGGAATATCCAGGGGAGAGAAAAACTACACCCCCCTCCCCCGCCAATAAAAAATTCTGTTAGGGTATTGGGATATAACCACCGAATTTAAAGATTTTAAATTAATTTTTTTAATTCAGATCAAATTTTGCAGGTCATGCCTGTGCATGACAGGCAAGACCCGTGGACAAGCCTATGCTGAATGGACTGTGTTCAGAATTTTCCTCTTATTCACTATATTATTGTTTAGGTAAAACGTTTTCACTAGTCATTATCAACCATATTTGAATAACCATCTAATTCAAGTTGGAATAGTTGAATATTTTCAACTATATGATGTATTGTTGTAGGTAATAAGCAAACCACAGGGCATAAACAGAATCAAGGGACAATGCAATAATACCTTTAGACATTTTAACAAGTAACCGCATTTACCGATGATTTTGTTTGTACTAATTATGCAAAAAAAAAAATATATGAGCAATGGTTTATTTGAAGCAATTGTGGGAAATTGGTAATAGAAAAGTAAGTATAAACTGAAAACATTTCACTTATAATTAAATATAATCATATTCAAATATTAAGGGTTTTTTAAGTATATAATGTTGATAAAAATTATTTTTCCGTCAAAAAATGTAATACTTTTTGTAGGTTCTTTTAAAATTTGTTGTAAACATTTATAAATATAAAAAGTTGTGGTAAATACAAAAAAAATTTTATATAATGGAATAGTTATTTCTTTAGTTATATAGTTACAACTTGATATCACAAAATCAAATAGATAATAAACTATATGCCAAAATAATATACAATTGTATTCTGTTAAATCATGTATGTAAATTGATGACACTGGTTGGTGTACCTTATCTTAAAACCATGGCCGGGCATACATTAACTTACGGACCATATTGGGTCATATATGATTGGGCATATACACTGAACACAGGAAATAATTTACATGCATTTATCCAAGCAATTAGTAATGACTAGAACTTGGATTTCAATGCATTTGCATCTCTTCTTTATTATTACCTTATATGATGCTTCCCCATGCTATAAATGAGTTTCAGGCGCATACTTTTCTCATAACAAATTGTTATCAGGGCATTTTTGTTGAACATATTTTACCTATTTTTGGTTATAACAAAAACAAAAAAAATTGCATTTCATTTAAGGAGAAAAATTAGTATTTTTTAGTTTGTGTACTACATTATTGTAATATACTATGTAATCTGGTTTAAAAATAACACGAGTCTCGGATATCCAGATTGTCACATTACACACAGAAGTCAATTTTATTAATTCAGCACAGGCCAATCCATTTAAAAAATAGATATTTCTTAAATAATAATGTTACTGAATTATGAACAAAAATCAAAAAATTAAATTATTTTTAGTGTTTTGGACATAAATGGATATTTTAGCATAAAAATCATAAAAATCCAAGCCCTAGTTATAACTAATAAAACTATACAGGATACATATACAAACTACCCATCTATATTCAAAAACAGTTGAAAATTCATACTTTAAATGAACAGAAGAGTATTATGCTCCATGAAAAACTCACAAATATTAAATATGACAGGTATATTGGCAAATGACATAATGACATTAATTATTAAAAAATTTGAATTGTTCATTAACCCAATTATAAGTGCATTAAATATTATATGAGTTCCACAACACTTATTTTAAAATTTCTACATACCTACAATTGTACATAAAAATGTTTTGATGATTGTTGATTTTCTTAATTATTTTCTATAGCTATAGGTACTTACCTATATTGTATGAAAATAAAGGACAAAATATATATTTTTTAAAAAGAATGGCAACTACTTGCCTACAATAATTTACCAATGTTACGAAACTGTTGAAAATTGTAGAAATGCTTACTCCTAACAACTAAGATAAGATAAAATTGAGGATAAAATTTAAAAAGACAGACAAATTTGGAACCATGTACAAGTATAAAGGATAGTCAAGCTATTTTAATTCTGAAGAAGATAATGATGGGACGATAAAAATAAAAAATAAACATAACACAAAGGTATAAATAAAATAATAATAATTGTCTTACCTGAAAAATGTCTTCATCCATTTTGATGAAAGACATTTCATCGGATCTTCCTATCCATCCAGTATCATTATTAGTGAAAAAATTTTGATCTGCATTATTAGCTACCATAGGATCTTGAATAAGATCATTAGTTGTATCAAACAATTCAAATCCATAATCTTGTAACGAATTAAGATCTCCATTCTTCCTTATTGGTATAGGTACTCCTAATGATGAACTTTCTGTAGGATAATCAGCTTTCAACACACGTTTAGTTTCCATTGTACCAAAAAAGTTTGTATACTCTTTGTTATTCATTTTTCCTTTTTTTAATGTAATACATACAAGTAATATTTTTTTTTTTAAGAATTAAAAAAAAAATCACTTTAACTTATTTAATTGTTGAGGAATTTTTTAATTAATTGAATTCTTATTTTTCTCAATTTTTATTCGCCTGAAAAAAAAAAAGGTACATCAAAACTAATATCAAGAAAATCAGAATTAGGTACACAAAGAAACTTATTATTTAAACAGTAGTTACTCAATATACTATAATATCATTCTTATGGTTAAAACCCCTGTTAAAACAGTTTTTTTTAAACTTGGTACCCTTATTTATATAATGGGTATGTTTGATTTTTTAACTATGAGTTTTGTTCAGGTTTTATAAAATTAATAAAGGCTCTATGACGGTATATATACATTATGACAAAAACAAATTTGATAAAAAATTTAAAAATGAATCTATCAGCATCACTTAAAAAAGATACCTATGTAATAATACTATAATAGTGATAAAAATTTCGAAAATAATTTGCTGTTCTAATTAAATTTCAGTGTAGAGGTGACACTTTAATTAAAGAGTAAGAAAATTGCATAGTGAACTCGTCAGACATTTAAACAATATTATCATAAGAAATATAAAACAATGCTCAAGTTAAAGGAATCCAATATAATTATACAGCTAAAACTAAAGTATTGATTGTTTTATAGGTATCTAGATCAGAAATAATTTTATTTTCAAATATCTAAAGAAAATACATATTTTATTATTATAAAATAACAAATACTTGTTATGAGTAAAAACCATAGTTATAAACAACTAGATAGTCTCCTTTTTATCATTGAAGTAGATCACTATTTCCCAAGCAGGCAATGTTTACAAAACAATATTATCACACTATATATTATTGTGTATAGTGTATACACTATGTACATGAATAAATGTAAACAGGGGCGTCATTTGGGGGGAGCAGGGTGTGCAAAGGCACCACTAACTTGAAAAATGTTAACAATTGGCCTGCCATTAATACTCCGATGCGCCGTCATAATTAACTTATACATTTTGCTTTCATGTATGTGTAAAATAAATAAAATATATATGGTTTTCAAATTTTTGTATATTTTGGTTTATCAGATCAGGTTTATTATGCCTTCTTTGCTTTTTTTTTAAATAATAGTGAAATGTCTTCAGCTGGTTGCTTTAATTGCTTATGACCTTTTAATTCTTTGGATTGCCAATTATTTAAAAGTTGCATTAGTCATTATAAGTTTTAATTAGAATTATAAAAGGGAAGGAACGAATATTTACATAGATTACCTACATTTATATATATAAATATATATTTTTTTAATGGCCTGGTGAAATGTAAAAGTTGGCCAACCTCAAAGTTTGTACACCCAGAAAAAAAACTGAAATGACGCCCCTGAATGTAAACATTGCCTGCTTCATAAATGGTAGCCGAGTCAACATCGGTCACAACTGTAGTATAAAGAAGGCCATTTCGTCCTGGTTATGACAGATTTATGGGAAGTTAACCACTAATACATAGTCAATGTACAAACCTTTAAGTATTTTAGGTAGGTTATTATTGGAAATTCCAGAGATTTCTAAAATATATAAATATATAAACATATAAACCAGCAATATGATGAGGAATACTTAAATAATAAATTGTTCTATAAATTAGAAACTACGCTATTATAAATAGGTATTGACATTGATAAGAAAAAATTTGGAACAAATATATCAAATCAAAAAGATTAATCCTTATCACTTGTTATTAGGTAGTACCTACATTGAAAATGTAACTGACAAAAAATTAATTTACTAGCCTATAACGTTCTATTTAAACAAAAATGTTTATGATGTATTTACAATCTGTAGAATAGAATGGTTTTAAAACTAACATGGACTTACAGGATAAAACTAGGTAGGTTTGGCTAAATTAAGAAGTGATTGAAAGAGACTCAGCCCCTGTCCCAAAATTAAAATAATTACTTTTCATATTCATTAATTGGCTTAGCTAAAACAAAAAATTTTAATTCAAAACAAGTAAGTATTTCAAAACATAATTTTTTGGCAAAATACCAAATTCTCCTACTTTGTCTCTAACTTGACCCTTCAAAATTACTTTGGGCATTAAATCAATTGAGTGAAGCTACACTATTTAAAAAAAGGTTATTCTCTGAACAAAAAAACACTACAATCACTAATAAAAGGACATATACCCATTTCACTAGCTATAAATCCTTGTTGCAGAACCAAAAGAATGTGTTATTGTGATATTTTGATTTAATATTTGTATCAAACCTTTAAATCCCAACCTAAGTAGCTCCTTTTAATGCAATATTCTGTCCTTTTCTCCTTTAGTGTGAACTTAAAATTAATTATCATGGATAATCTGAGTGTTAAAAGTTTTGTTTTTTAATTAGGTATAGATACCATTGTAATGTATTTGTTGATCTAAATGTCTAATTGGTAATATAAACTATATTTTTAAAGCTATAAGTTGTCTTTATCAATGATTGGTAAACATTATTGCTGAAAAGTCCATTGACCCAAAAACCATTTGTTGAATTTAAGTTGACAATTTAAGTATTAGTATAAATATAAAAACAATTATTTTTAGGTACTTAAAATAAACTATACTCTTGAATAGATTATTTTGTTTCTTTTAAAAATATTTTATAGGTGTAAATTATTAAATGCATGAGGAGAAAAATATTAATTCAAACAAATTAAACTTATTTAACTTAATCGAAAGTAATATATATAATGTTGTAAGGATATGTAAATCACTATTAATTGTCAGTGCAGGAATGTTAGAAAATCTCTGAGTTTCTTAGAGAATCTCATATTTGGAGTATGATAAGCAACTAGCAGACAACTTACAATACCAGATACTAATATAATTTTGTCCTCAAATATACTACACGGGAATAATTATGGCAATAATAATCCAGTCCAGCAGAATCAACCTAATTTTATTATTATTCATAACCTACATGCCTGCATTGAACTCTGTTTTTAAATATTTTAACCTCAAACTTTATTTATTTACAACAGGTACCTGTTTTTTAAGGTTTTTCAACAAACTAGGATTTTTTAATATTACTACTTGAGATTTCAAAAATATAAATTTAAATTATAAATAACAGGCTAAAATAATAATAATATATACTATTTCAAATCATTATTATGGGTTGGTTACCTACTTACCTAATATTAAGTTAGGTAAATAATTATTTAATGAATTGAGAATATATTTTTTAATATTTACCAATCATTATTAAAAGCAACTGTCATGTAACCTTAAGTATTCAAAAATAGCAAATAAAACAATGTTTAGGTACCTAAGTAGTATGTATCTATGACGATCAAAATATTTTGATTATTATAAATGATCAAAAAATGGAACAGCTTGAATTGATTTAAGTAACACAAACTCATATATTGGTATATTACATCATATTATTTATATAACTACAAGGAAAATATATCATAAAATTAGAGATTAAAAGGGTACCCAATTATTAAACATTTCAATAAACAGGTATGCATCAGTAATAAGGTTATAGTTCATGTACACAACTGTCTACTTGTCTGTTGGTATTCTCTCAAAGTGCATACCTCGCGGCGTAAAAATAAATAAATAATGTATTAGGATTATAGTCTAAAACACATTGTCGTTAACAATTGAACAGCTGTTTATAATTTATTCACCCACCGACCACAACAGAGCGTGAAATAGCGCAATTTATATGCCTATCCATACTAATCGGTAAAACACAAAATTCATTAATTAAACGTGTAATAAATTTCGGGCGAAATATCGTTGCGCGTTAAAAACTGTCGTCGTCGTCTTTGTAGTAGTTTTAAGGTACCCACAAAATGTGTCATTAGGATAAAGATGGTGTACGTACCAAATAATACCGCGGAGCCTGCACCTTCTTTGTAGGGTTCGGTTGGTCCACCATTCGCGAAAAAATTCTCATATCGAGCACCGCGCAACAAGTCGAGCAGGCGAAAATTATCGCCTATCATCGCGGACGTTTCGCACACGGGGTCCCGTCGATGTGCACTACCACTACCATCACCACCGTTACCACTCGTAACCCATAGGTCGTCGAGCGCGATTAATAAATTTTCGACAGCAGAGTCCGCCGAAAGAGTCGAAAGGCTATCCGATTTAAGGTTTAAACCAAACAAGGCACACACACACGCGCGACGATCCCGCGCCTTCTCACGCACGCACAGCAAACAAACACACAAGCACACACACGCACACGTAAATACCACACAGACGATGATAAAAAGCAGTTTATACTTTATACCATTACATACATAACATACATAACGTTTATATATATATATATATGTATATGTATATAAACGTATTATATGCACGTATACGCAACCACACGCGCCACCGTATTTACATATTTTACATAAACATTTAGGCCACGCCACGGGCTCGCGGACGTTACGCGTGCGTGTGCGTGCGCGAGTCGGGGCTATTGCGGGGTTATCAAGGACACGCGATTATGATAAGAGGCCACGAGGATGGATAATGATTAACACAGAACAATAATAATATTCTTTGTTTATATTTACCTTTTGTCGACGGGCAACGGACGACCACGTCCAGCAGCAGCGGGACCGCAACGGCGGCGGTGGCGACGGCGCACGACGCTCTGAGCGGTAGTGGGTCCTCCTTTGGCGACGGCAATGACGATTCGACGCGATGACGACTACAGGCGGACGACAAAGAAACGCGCGCGGCCATGACTTTCGACGGCGCGACGCGACGACGAGCAGGTGGCCCCCCCGCGGAATTTATAATCGGTCTCCGAATTCGATGTTGAACGTATCCCGGAGCCGAGTTAACTGCAGGCACTGCGTTTCGGGACGAAACAAAAATATCGAAAACGGCACACAGACACAGCTACCGACGGGCGACGATCACAAATGAAAATGAAATAATTATTATTGTTCGCGGCTAATGGCTATGCCCACTTGTTGGGCAAGGAGTATCGAATCGATGAAAACCATACGCGACGACGACCACTGTAATACTGTAATATTGTGTATTGCTCAATTACTGTATCAATGGTTAACGGTGGTGAACAAAACAAAAATATTACGCGATCGTCAACAATATTATTTTTATTATTATTACTAGAATATTCTGCGCGGGCTGAAGATTACGACGATAATAATTGTTCGTGGCGTGTGCGAGAAACCCGTTGGTCCGTATTTAGTGTTTACATCGGCAGTACACAGTAACTTGCTTACTAGCGCCACATTGGCCGTGAGTCGAAAGCAAAAATAATAATAATATTATCAATGTTAGGGCACTATAGATAAATATATGATTATATACAGTGCCTCAATAATGGGTGCTGTGTAGGGGGGAAAAAACGTTTTAAAAAAATAATAATAAACAAACATCTTGTTGGTATTTTTCGGACAAATGAAATCAAAGGTCACATGACGAAAACACGATCGATGGTGTCTGACTTGTTTACATACACGCCCAGCCAATGGCGAGCCATGTCTCGGCCCTCCCCCTCTACTATTGGTGCGGAATGTTTTCGATTTTCGAACCGATCGACGGACTAACCGCATGGGCATGGTATGCCTTAACATTATTATAATTATTAATATTTATTACTTTGCCTGACAAGTGGGTCGCGGGGATTACGGGTTTTTTTTCTTATCACTTATGAGTTATGGGAGACAGACAACTCACAGTTTTTTAGCTGAAATGTATTTTCTTATTTTTGCGAACAACCATCGTTGCCAACCGTACCATAATTTAGACCATTTGAGATTCGTACGATCAATTAAATAAATTACTACAATATAAATTTGTCATGGTATTATCGTACAGGAAAAATATACGATCGGATACCTATAGTTTTTATTATATATTTACAGAGTAAACTGGCAATAGCTGTGTATAGGAAACCGTTTTAAATGTATTGAGTTAATTTCTACCCACATATATATATATATTAGTTACTACTTGTAGTCAAATTTGAACACAAAATATTGACTTATATGGACTTCGAGTGCCCATTGACTGCAGCTGGTTTCTGATCTGTGGCATAACTACACCTTAGCCCTAGGTCCTAGATCTTATACCTTAGGCGGGCCACAAATAATTAGAGAATGGAAATTGGAAAGCGGAATAACATAGAGGGCGCAATTTGTTTACTCGTTTACTCAATATGTATGGAAGTGCAGAGAAGTAGGACCATATATACATAAATAGTTGATTTTGTCGTCAAAACAGACTACAGAAGTATATTTTTTCTACAAGACAGTCTACATAACGGCGAGAAGTTGTTACACGGCTCGTAATGCTATTGTTACATTACATACAGTTCTTGTCTAGCAGCATGATTTGAGATAAACTTTCAAGTTTCAAAGTATAAGTCAAAGCGTGGTCCTATCATAGATAATAAAGATATGGATAGGACATATTGGTCTTATCAGCGGTCTTCGAGGGGAACAATTGAGGACAAATAAAGTATACCTATATTGAGTATCGACTATCAATATAAAGGAGCCTCAATTGCCTTCCCCTCCGGGAACGCGGCCTCAAATGTATTTAACATAGGCGTGGCCTATCCATATCTTTATTATCTATGGGTCCTATGCACATAGATTAGATAATAGATCTCTTTATTATCTATGCCTATGTATGAAGATAAGAGATAGGGAACCACTAACCAAACTCCTGTCCCTATTATAGCCGTCCATTATAAAAGTGGACCGATAAAAAGCACACGGTTATTCTGTCACCAGGAGCGCGTCGTTCTATAGGAGTGTTACATTTTGTATTTTATTATTATACCATTTATACCTACTATATCATAATACAGTAGGAATTATATACGTTTTTCAAATTAAACGTAATTTATTATTCTTAACAAATATTTTATAGTTTGTCTAGGCTAAAATAAAACACCACAAAAAACTATTTTTTCAAACCTCTCAATTTAAAGAGTCAAAACAACCTTTTTAATCAAAATGATGTTAATGATAAAAACAAAAGTGGGAAAATTATTTAATTAGAACCCAAAATAATTTTATAAAAGAATAATAATATAATATATAATATTACACCATTTCGAAATAAAAATATTTATCAACCACAGGACGTCATAACAATTTAAATTTTAAAATATTTTTAAAAAATAATCATGGAACAGAAAGCTGCTTTTTCAATAACAAAATATCTACAATAATATTCCAAATTTTGGACAAAGTAAGACGCTTGTCAAAAACGTTTCATCTACTTATCAATTAGAACTCAAAAACTAACTTCTAGGTTAAACATTACTGATAAATGTTCATCTTTATTTTTCCAAAATATAACTGAATCTCCACATATTATAAAGTTAAATTACCTAATATTTAAATAACATTAGAATCCAAGTAATAATAGGCACAGGAACAAACATATGTTGAAATAGACGTACATTTATGTTCTCTAATGGTAAATAAAAAAAAATGTAATGACCTATTATATTAACAGGAGCAAACAATGGACCTCTAATTCTATTTATAGATCAATTTAAAATAAATAAAGAAAGAAGTTCTTGTGTATCTTTTCATAATAAAATATTTGGAAATATATAATTATACCAATATAATGCCAATATGGCTTTAAAATTAGAACTTTAACTTTGCATAAAGATAAAAAAATGTTTATTATTTTTTCATTTAATCGAAAGAGACACAATTATATACATTATTATTGAAAAATTTCGATTATCTATCTCCTTTAAGCAAATATTGTGTTGGAGATAGAAAGTTATTGTATACATGAAACAATTATTACAATTATACAATTTGAAAGTTACAGAGTATAGGTTCTAAGTACATATAATGTCAGGTAGCAAAATTAATAATGATATTAAAGTAATAAGTAATATAAACTATTAAACTCGTAAGCTTAACATTTTTAATTAGATATTCAATAGCTCACTGTATTTTTGCAAACTTAAAAATGAACAAAGGTTTGGCAGTACAAATAAAAACAAATTTGGATACACCTCGGCTCAACTAAACAAAAAAATGTTCTTAAGCTTACCTGTATAATATAGAAATATAATAACAGTCATGCAAAATTTAAAAATTATGAATTAATTACATGGTTATAAAATCACGATTCCCCCCTGTTATGTATGTAGGGAGATCAGCAGTTTTCCGAAAAATGATAAGGAGCTGACGACTGATAACAGTTCGAAAATCAAAAAGCGTTGCCAACCATTACATACAAAAGTCGGTATACATTTAAAATAGACATATAGTAATATTTATATTAAGTTAAATGTTATTAAGAACATTTTCTGTACTTTTCCGGATTACACTTGTTGAATAATTTTAATTTTGAACCATGTCTCTAGAACAAGCCATTTCTGTGGAATGTGGTATGTATTTAACAACTTTTTTTGATTGCTGAAATCCAAAAAAAAATTTTGTTATTTTTCTTTATAAAATAATTTATTCAAGTAGAGTAAAGTAGGTATATACACTGCACAATAGATATTACGATTAAAGTTCATTAAAATTGTTTTTTATAATTTAGGAAATTAGAAAAACGATGTCACTGTTGTATGTAATCCACATACTAATTGAAAAAAATAGATTAATCGTTTTTAATATTTTTTTTCACATTAACTTATAACTTATAGAGTTAATTTATGATTTGTTAACAGTTAACTTCTAACTTTTCGATTTTGTTTTCTCTTAAC
>NW_019101354.1:0-2950 GCF_001856785.1 Myzus persicae
GCCTTGGTTGTCACGGAAGTGGCGGTCACTTCCGGTACGGTGCCCTCGGTGTCCATAGAGTCGTCGGTAGTTGGGGGGGTTTGGTTGGGAGGTGCGGTGGCCGTCGGTTGCTCCAGACGGTGCTGCTGGGAAGCTTGTCGCTTCTTTTCGCGGAACTCCCGGAGCCGCTCTTTGTTCCGACGTTGGCGGGCGGTTTCTGTTGGTGCTGCGGCGGGTGCTGGTAGTGTACCAGTGTTGGTTTGCGTTGCCCGTGGTGCCGGTACCGGCCTTTCCATCAGCGGGCGTGGTGGTGGCTGGCTTCGGGCCGTAGCGCGTACTGCCCGCCTGGGGCTGCGCGACCGGTTTAGCCGCATTGCAGCAGCTGGGGCGTCCCGTGTTGCCCTCCGGAACACGGCGGTGCGGTCCTCCCACCCCCGCGTGTATGCGGCCCACAGAACCGGGTCCCGCTGAAGCTGTGCCGTGGGCATCTGTCGGACCCGTGCTGCCGTGGTGGTGTTGGTGGCCTCTGTTTGGCTGGCCGTCCTCAGCCGCTGTTGCGCCTGCTCCAGTAGCTTCGCCGCCTGCTGGAGTGTGGTTGTGGTTGTGGACTGCGGTTGACGGTCCATATTGAGCTGGTATCTTTGACTGCAAATTATGTATATTCGATGCTATTGTGGGTTTACTGGTGTGGGGTGCTCGCCCGCGCGGGGTCGGGCATGTTGATTAATACTGCGCGCTTAAGGCACGACACATGAATTTTTCGCGGCGGTTGTTGGTCGGTTACGAATACTCCTTTACCTACTTGCCGCGCGAGTTGCACGGGGCCCCACCATTTCGGCGCGAACCCGGCGTGGAATTTTTTGTGCGCTTTGGACAGGTGGTGTGCCTTGTAGTACACCCTGTCGCCTGTCCTATACTTAGTGTGATCCTGGGCACCTTTTTCAGGTGGTGTTTCCAGGGCATTTTTTTCGCGCTGCTCCCTATCTATATTTATCATCTCGATCGGGACGTCTACCGTCCGAGATAGTGCCCAGTCCCCCGGCCGTTTGCCCTCCCTGCCGAGGACAAGTACCGAAGGGGGGTAGCCCGTCTGGTCGTTGCGCCTATTCCGGATCGAGAATAAGATAGGTGCCAATTTGGTGTCCCAGGTGTTGTGGTTGCCGTCTACGAGTAGCGCGCGTAAACCTTTTTTTATTTCCTGGTTGCGGCGTTCGACTGGGTTGGCCCTCGGGTGATACACCGGGGTTGTCCAGCCCTCGGCCCCCCACTGCTCGATTGCGCTGCGCATGTCGTTTGCTACGAATTGGGGCCCGTTGTCGCTCAGGCACACCCGGGGGTATCCGAAACGTGAAAAGAACTCTCTCTCGAGCGTTTCGGTGATTGTTTTCGTAGTGGCTGTGCCGAGGGGGTACGCCTCGGTCCATCTACTAAACAAGTCCGTAGCGACCAGTAAATATTGTTTGCCCCAGCTGGTGCGTGGGTAGGGGCCCATGAGGTCTATGCTGATTACCTCCCAGGGCTGGCGGGGTATTCTAGCGGTTTTCGGGTCGTCGGCGCGCGCGTTAAGTGGTTTGGTGCACGCGCATATGTGACACGACTTGACGTAAAGTCGAATGTCGTTTTTCAGTCCTTTCCAGAAAAACCGTTGTCTTACCGCCCTGTAGGTTTCTTTCCAGCCCGGGTGGTTTGCGAGAGTGTGATCGTGGTATATCCACATCACGTTCTGGGCTTTGTGTTTGGGGACGACTATGGGTGTGTTGTCGCGTAATTTTATTCGCAGTAGGCCGTCGGTGAAAATATACTCGTTAATTTTATCCGCGGTGTTACTGGTATTGCGCGCCGGGCCGTCCGGTAGCCCGTTATTTATAATGTCTCGCGTGGCGGGGTCATCGGTCTGCCACGACGTGAGCATTGTGTGTGTAATGTTGGGGCCGTTGGTTGTGTCGCCCGTGTTGGTGGTGGCGAACAAATTATCCGGCGGTTGACATAGCGGGGTACGTGATGAGGTGGATACGCCTACTAGTCGTTCCTCGAGGTGTTCCTCGTTTACCGGGGGTCCAGGGGCCGGGTGGCGTGATAGCATGTCCGGCGCTTCGTTCTGGACGCCGGGTATGTGTGTGGTTTGGAAGTCTAGGTTGGCCAGTTGTAGTGACCACCTGGTCAACTTAGCGTTTGTGTTTTTGGCGCGGTGTAGCCATGTGAGTGCCGAGTTGTCGGTAAATAGTTCAAAGCGGCGGGTCTCCAGATATGGTCGGAACTTGTCCGTCGCCCAGATTATGGCGAGGCACTCGCGCTCGACCGCGGCGTACCTCGTCTGCGTATCACTAAACTTTTTACTCGCGTAGGCGATTATCCGTCTTTCTTCCGGGCTGTCACCCCGTTGGAAAAGTACGGCTCCCGCCCCTATCTCGCTAGCATCAGTTTGTAGGCAGAACGGTTTTCTGTAATCTGGTGTGGATAGTCGTGGCGAGTCGTACAAAGCGCGTTTTATTTTCACAAAAGCCGCCTGTTCCGTCTCGGTCCAAGACCATTTGGCCCCCTGTTTGAGCCTATCTGTTAGGGGCGCTATGGTGTCCGCGTAGTTGTCGACAAACTGGCTGTACCAGTTGCACACGCCCAGGAATTTCCGTAGGTCCCTAACTTTGGTGGGTGTGGGGAAATTTTTTATGCCTTCCAATTTCTCCGGTTGTTTGTCTATCCCTTCGGAGGTGACTAGGTGTCCGAGAAATGAGATCTCGGTAGATCCAAATCGACATTTTTCGGTATTGCATGTTAACCCGTGTCTTTGTAGCCGTTCCAACGTTTTGTCTAGGTGGCACTGGTGTTCGTCCGTGGTGTTTGAAAACACTACTATGTCGTCAAGATAGACTTGGACGAACTCATCCAGGTACCCCCTCAAAACTTCGTTCATTAGGCGTACAAATGTCATGGGGCTATTTTTAAGTCCGAAGGGGAGGACTCGGAATTGGTA
>NW_019101354.1:3100-11058 GCF_001856785.1 Myzus persicae
TTTTGCCCCTCTCATTTGACGTATCAATTTATTGAGGTCCGGCATCGGGTACGCGTCCGACTCAGTGACGTCATTGAGTCGCCTATAGTCAATACACAATCGGGGGGAGCCGTCTTTCTTTTTCGCTAGAACGACGGGTGCGGCCCACGGGGATGTGCTTGGTTCTACGAGTCCCTGTTGTTCCATATCCCGTATCATAGTATCGATAATGATTTGTTTTGCCTGTGGGTAGGGGTATGGTTTAAGTGCTATGGGTGTTTGATTTTTAAGGAGGATATCGTGTTCGATTAATCTGGTGCGGCCCACCGTACCACTGAAAACGTCCGGGTAATTTTGAATTACTTCGGTTATTTTCGCGCGTGTGTGGGGGTTTCCGGTTATTTCCAAATTTTCGATAACTGGTGTCGGGCGGGGGGTGGGTGTCAGGCCCTTCCAGCACGCAGTTGTTCTCCTATGTGACCCTAAGTGTATGGTGCTAGTGGTGTAGTCCCAGGAGACTTCGTTCTCGACGAGGAAGTCGTGTCCTAAGAGAATGTCGCAGTAAAGACTTTCCAGAATGGCTGCGTTAAATGTGATAGTGAGTTCCCCTATTCTGGCTTCGAATGAGGAGGTACCACTTGTTGTGGTGGTGTGTCCGTCCGCCATTCGGACTTGGGTGAATTGTCCGTAGGGGGGTGTACCAAATTTGTGGGCAATGTTCGGGCTTACATATGAATTTTGTGCCTGTGAGTCGAGTAGGGCTGTTACAAAGCCTGACCTAAATTCGAGTTCGACCGCGGGGGTCGGAATTTTGTCGGGGCATATTTGCATAGCGTTATACGACGTGGAGTGCTCCGTGTAGCGGGGCAACTGGTTCTTAACCGCGAGGGCGGGGTCCCGGGTAGCAGTTTGCACCGCCATTACCAGGGCGTCCGTCTCGGTTGCCGCTGTGCTATGGGCGTGTTCCACATTTGTAGGCGAAAATTTCGAAGTAGGGGTCGTGATGTGTGGTGATGATGACCTACTACTCGCTGAAATTTTTTTTTTATTGACGAGGGATATATATGATGACGCCGATTTTTTTGATGCGCGTTTGAAATTTATATCCCCGTCGTGGTCGCCGAACATTGACGGTGATGGTGATTTGGTGTGTGTGTGAGCGGTTGAGGCGGCGGGTCGGACAGATGTCCGCCGACTCAGTTTCCGTTTCCCGAAGCCGATGTACGATCGGGACAGTCACTGTTCCAGTGCGGCCCCCCGCAATACCTACACGGGTTACGCGGCTGTGGATTATCCGTCGTGTTGGTGTGCGCGTGTGGCGTGTACGGTGGGTGTGAGCTACGCGACTGGTCGGCTTTTTTCTTAAAATTTGATTTTGTGTGTGTAGTAGAATAAGAGTAATGAGGGGGTACGCCTGCGGAGGAGTCCAGGACCCCGGCGATTCGTCGGAGGTCGGCAAAAGTCGTGGGCCGTTGCAGGCGGATATGCGTGCGAAATTCGTCGCGCGTGAGTCCGGCGATTGTACTGACTAGCTGTGCTTCAGTTAGCCCTGTTGTAATGCGGCGCGCCAGTTGGTTTTTGGCCAACACGAATTCCGTGAGTGATTGTCCGGTGGTTTGTCGGACTGACACTATATCGGCGCGCAGTCGGGATTGTATGTCCGGGTTATCGAATTTTTGTAAAAACTCGTCGCGGAATTCATCCCAGGAGAGGTCCAGTATTTTGATGGTATTCCACCAAGTATTGGCTGCATCCTTAAGCTGCGTTTCGACTGTGCGCGTCCACCCCGACCTATCTATACGCGCTTGGTATAAAATCGAATCGGAATGGTGTATAAACCGTGCCGGGTCTTCGGTTGTTGTCCCGTAGAACTCCGGTAGCGAGAATCTCGCCGTGCGTAAATCCTCGTATGGTATCAGAATCGATTGTTCCATTGTGTAGGTGAGTGGTGTGTGTTGTGAGTGGTGTGGGGTCGACGTATGCGTGAAATGTACCGATCGGCTGTTGTGTGAATTGCGCGCGGCCGGTTGTTCACGTGCCGCGGAGAGGCTATCGCCGTGTTCCGTGGTGTTCGCCGTAAGCGTGGTTTTGGCCCTACGTGTGTTATCGGTATGTGATCCTGACGACGTATCATATTGCTGATGTGTAGGTTGGGACCCATTTGTGTGTCGATCCGGCGTCGGTTCTATCGTGCTGAGCTCGAGTCGTCTCATGGACTCCGCTATGCGGCGTTGGCCGTCGCATATGCGTGCCATGCAGTCCTCGAGCATGGCTAGCCGCGACTCCAGACTCGGTTGGGTCGGCTGGTTTATTTGTGTTTGCATAGCCCCCTGCAGTATGCCGCGCGCGGTTTGGAGGTTGTCCAACGTGTCGTGGACTGCCGGGGACGGCTGCATGTGGTGGGTGTTTTGGGGTTTTTTTTCTGAGGGGGTTTCTCCTGCTAACGTCTCGGTGGGTGCGCCGACGGGCGTTTGATTTTCGTCATCCGAGCCGTCCCCGGTTCCCTCATCGGTGTCCGCTGAGGGGAACCGAACGGTGTCGGCCTGGATGTTCATGGTCGCGAAGTATTGCTCTAGGCGGTCCCGGAGTTCAGCCTTCGACCCCCCCTGTTTAAGCCCCCGCTGTGTACATTCGTACCGTAATTCCCGAACGGTCAACTCGTCTATTAAAATTTCCGGCATGTTGTCCGGCTGTTTTCCGGTGCGGTGATTAAAGTGGGGCGAGCGCTATTGATGCGACGGTGTCTATTTACGTCCGAATGTAGGTCAGTGGGTCTGTTGTTGTTGTTGTGCCCGCCGGGTGACAAACCGGTCGTCGTGATATATGTCGTGGTTGCGCGTGTGTGCGTTATCCGGCGCGCTATTATGGTCAAGGACAGTGGTGGCTGTAGCTCCGGGTGGCGGCGGCGGCAGTTCGTGTGTCCTCGCGCTCCAGCGGTCCTACCAACCTATGTCTCGCGGGTTTGGACTTTGGTGTGTCGCGCGCGGTGTGGTTGGTGCGTAAGTAAACGGGCGGCGCGGCCGGTCGTTGCGTGATTACGTAATCCGTTATGTAACGCCGGTTTTTCCGTTGGGCCTGCTAACCACGTTTTTGTCGGGTCGCGCTGGGGACTCTTCTGAGTCGCGCAATGATGGGGTATGTGATGGTGGTAGTAGGTGGTAAGTAAATGAGAGTTTCCACTTACCGGTGATTCCTGTTTCGGGGAGCCAATTTGACGCGTACCTCGCGATTGTGGGACGGTGGTCCTGCTGGTGAGGGACTCTCGGGCGAGGTAGCGTCGGGGTATTGATGAACAACACGAATAAATAACACAAAAAAAAAAAACACGAACCGATTGGTATCGAGAGAAGTGCCGTTTATTGTGTTTTGCTGTTTATTAACGATAAAAAAGGAAAGAGAAAAAAAAAATACAAAGCAAAGTGATTGCACACGGGACGACAAAAAACTGCATACGTGCTTGTCAGCGAGCCGTTCGGACAAAAAGTATCCAACCGATCCGGTTCGCCTGGCGGCCGGCCGACGGATCCTAGCGCGGGTGTCGCGCGCTGGTGTCGGTCGTCGTCGATTGGTGGTTTGTTTGAGAAGCACGGCGCGGATTTCCGCGCAAAGGTCGTTTGAATTCAAACTGCCTTCGCGCGGGACCGCGTCAAACTAAAATGTTGTTCATCTAATTCCAATTTAATTTTATCTCTTATTGACTTCACAATAGATAGAATAACTTTATTTACTGTATTTTTAGACAGTAAAGTTACAAGTGAACCCCTGCCACAAGAAACCAATGATTTCTTTTCCAAATTTGCTTTTCTGCGTTAGCTGTTTTCTATGGCAGTATTCAAATGTTTGTACAGTGTAGCATCTCGTTTAGCCGTAAACTGTACCAACTCCAAAAAATTTCCTTTATTTAGATTGTCTTCATCATTCCATTTGTATAAGCTTTCAGAATTTTTAGAACCTCTTAATGGTAAATTTTGACGACCAAGTAATTTTATAATTTCAAATATCTCGTTTATAACATGGATATTTTCTAGAATTTGATTTTTCTTTAATGTCATTAAATTGTTATTAATACCAAATTCAATGGATTTTTCGTTAGTGGATTGAATAAACGCTTCTACAGAGTGTCTGTGTGTTAAAGAATCTTCGTGTATTTTAACAACACACGGAAAAAAAAACATGGTTATAATTACCAGAATATGATTCATACTACCAGAATTTTTGGTTGCACCCGTGACAACAATATGGTTAGTTAATATTACAATAAATCTTTGGTAAACTGTATTTGATTACAATTACCAAATTAGTTGTTAAAATTACAATACACTGTTATGTAATCAATACCTATATAGTTGTTGTCTCCACAAATAAAGTCTGTTGTAGATAACTAGCAGTTTGGTTGAAACAAAGTTACATCTAGAATGACATTAGCAAATAGTTCAATGACTATAATAGAAGCCTTACAGTAACAACTACTAGAATAGTTGTTGATATGACATTACATTGTGTTCCAATGACACATAAATATATGTAAATTTTACTTTTAAATTTGTAACTTTTACTAGGTATATCATTGTAGTAATTACAAATTATTTTGCTAATGTTACAATTATTAAGTAATTAGGTCGGTCCTAAATATTAATTGTAGGAAATGCAAAATATAATAATATGCAATTCCAATAGTGATGAGTAATTAAATCAAGGAATTAATCTATAATTAATGATTTAGAAAACAAGAAATTAAATAATACAATTTTTTATTTAAGATAGCACATACAAATAATACATATCATAATATCATATTTATAACTATATTACTATATTAGCATAACATACTTGTCTTAAGATACAATTTTATGAACACATATAAAAGGTAATAAATAAATAATAAAAATACAATATAATAATCTAAATACTGCTTCTTAGAGTTACATAACTACGTCCATTTGGTAATACACTTATGTTATTTGGAATATAAGAAAGTAATGCATGGTGATAAACAAATGTACATTCATCATCCAGTTTTATCTCATATGAAAATACATGATCATCAAATATAACAGTATTAGTGCGCTTACACTTAAAAATGATCAAAATATCATTTAATACAACAATGTCTTCAATTATTCCAAATATAGGAAGATTATTTTCATATATATCTAATGTAAGTACTAGCTTTGGCTTATATTTGGTCCCTTTTATAGATACCCAAGGACATTTCACAATAGACTTTACAGAATTAAGCTGCAAACATTTTTTTAAAACTTCCAATTCCAAATCACTCAGGATATTGGGAGGACCTGTTTCAAAATGGGAAGGTAATGAACCTTTGAAAAATAAATTGTTTAATTGCAACTGATGTTTGATTGCCAAGGTTTTACATATGTTTCGTCTATTGCTAGTAGTGTTAGCAGCTATTTTCGATATTCTATGTTTTGCCTCAAATCTCATTGACCATAATGCTATAAGAGGACCAAATTTTTTTAACATAGTATGATAATGTAACATGAAATGATGTTTTGGCTTAAGATGTTGTCTACTAAATTTAAGATAAAGGTCATGGTGTTCAGCTATTAATATTTGTAAGAGTTCACATGAATCTATTTGCAATGACAAAGATGTAACTAAATCCAGAATTTGTCTTAAAAGTATATACAAGTGCCACACTGGATCATTTATAGGAACAAAGTCTCCAATTATCAAGCCAAAGTACCGAACTAAAACCAACATTTCAGATGCAGACAGACGAATATAATTTTTATGAATATTTTCCACGTTTAATACAGGAGGCTTACTGCTACTATCTGGCCCATAATCAAAATGAATCATTCTCTCATTAAGAATTTGTAAGGAAAAAATTTTTAATTCATAAATATAATAATTTAATAAAAATGCCATATCAAACTTACACACCCCTTCCAATAAATCATGCATAATGTCCATACCACTTTGATCCAACACATTGAAACCACATACATCATGCCAAACGCATACATCTTTAATGCCACTAGTTAACATCACATTCCAAAACATCTAGGTTATATTGCTCCAAACTCCTAATTAAATTAACATCAACATAGCATTGTTTTTTCATATCTTCTTTCCTTATTTTACATACTCTGCACGGATAATTCGAAGAAAAACTTTCGACAAATCCAGTGATACTGTGAATACCAAGATTATCTCCAACGATTAAACCTACTCATCAGATTCAATCTCAATACCAGTATTCTTTAAATAATTCAACTCATTGATAAGGGGCCTAAATATTATATGGTTTCCAAATTGCTGTCTGTCGGATGAATGAAATAATAGAGCTGAAAAAATATTGCTCAAGGAAGATTGTAGGTGAATGGGTATGCAAGGAACAGTAAAGTAAACAGCTCCTAATTTGTGTATACCTGAATGGCTACCCAAGGGGTTACCCACTTCATAATCGTCAAAAAATAAAAATATAGGCAAAACAATTTTATTTTCATCATAATCCTTCATTTTTTTCTTCCAAACACTACCTTGAATAAAATTTATTAACACAGCATCGCAACTTTTGGTTTTATTTATATAGTCAATTGTGTTTTTTAAAACATCTTTTAGTTGGAAAAATTTTTTTAAAACATCGCGCATAGGAATAAATTGTTCGGTACAATAAGTTGGAACGATGGAAAATGTATTGTTATTTCTATTTTCATTCAGCCTCTGTCCTATTTTAATCTCAATGGGCGAAATATAAGAACCACAATCAGTAAAATATTTTATTCGCTTATATTCAGTATTCAAATTTGAAAAACGGGATTCAAAGTCTTGAAACGTAGTGTTAATATGGTCAGAAATATTTGGAAGAATTCCTGTAGCACAATTCACCAATGACCCTCTAATACCTCTTATTATATCAGTTACACCTTCAGTAACTGTTTGTACAACACTACGTGGGATTTGAGGATTAGCGTATAAAGAAGCTAAAAATTGTTCAATTTGGTAACCTGGCAAATTAGGATTATTAAAGTTATCAACCAATAAAGACTGTAGAGGTGGAATTTCAATGGAAGTAGGTGTATTGACAAAACTTGTTAGACTATTAAATGATGCCAATTCATTACTATGAAAACTATTTGTAACAAGGCTTTTTGTAAGTTTAGATGTTTGAGAACAATGAGTTGCAGTAAAATGTTTTTTAAATGAATTTAACAAATGAAATGACCTGTTACAATGATTTTCTATACAGGTATATTTAATGAAATCATGTTTAGCATGCTTATACTTAAAATGTTTACATAATAACCCTATATTAGGTGACGTTTCTTTACAAATAAAGCAACAAGGCATAATGGAAGTTTTAGAACCTATAGGTATATTTAAAAATGTATAACTTTGTGGTGTTAATAATAATAATATAATAAAAACACATTGATTTAATTACATAAATTTAAAAATTAAAATATGAATAGTTATTTCATGAGTTATTGCACAACATAATATGTAATTGAATATAAATAGCAATGACTAATGAGTACTGATTATAAAACATTTGTAATCCCTATATCACTTATGAGGGAATTTACTGATACAAACTCAGTGTCCCAAACAGTTTTAATTTTAAAAAAAACCTTTTGAATAAATGTCCAAACTTGTAGGCATTCTAATGGATATTCTAAATTTAACGCATGAATAACTTTGAACAACAATCAATTGCCTCAACAATTGATTTTAGAACATAATAAGTGTTATCAACATAAACATAAAAATGTACAATTTCATTGATGCTTGGGCCAACAATTATGATAAAAGGCTGTAAGGTGCAACCAAGTTGAGCATACTTATTTTTTCTTCTTGTTACTGTTTCCAGTAGTTCATTGTAGGATTTTAAATGTGTTATAAAGCCATCTTTCATCTCAATCTTTGAAGGTTTCCATGAACTATTTTTACCTTTCTTTCTTTTAGTAGAAGCTGGACTGAAGAGAAATGGCAAAATAGAAAATGTGGCTATA
>NW_019101355.1:0-10596 GCF_001856785.1 Myzus persicae
TTTAAACAACTTTTTAAAATTTATATTTTGAGCATGAAAAATATTGATAGCACGTAAAAATAACAAATTTATGTATCACTTAAGACTTAGGTGGCGGAATTTTAGCGCATAACTTTATGTGTTTGTTTATGGCCTATGTAATACATAAATATCACTGTGCAAGAGAAAATTGTTAAAAGAAATTATGTGTCACATAACTATGTCTTATGTGACACATAAAATGACTATGCATATGGGCCATAAAATATTAAATAATGATGTGAGACGATGGAATTGTACAAACAAAAAGTGTACAGCATATTTTAAAACCGATGAAAGTGGAGATACTGTTATAGAGAGTAAATTAGATCATAACCATAAAAAAGACGTACAAGACATTATGGTTAGACAAGTTATTCGTAATTCATTAAAAAGAAAAGCACAAGATGAGATTTGTGAACGGCCACTTAAATTAATACATTGTGAACTTAAGAAAATCAACACAGATACATTAAATAAAACCGATATGAATTGCTTTCGTAAAAGTATATATTTGGCCAGACGATCAAAACTACCAGTAAGACCATGTAATATTCAAAATGTACATGAAGTATTGGATTCATTAGAAATAAAAACTTACGACGACGAACAATTTCTCTTGGTAAATGACAGTAATCTAAATATAGTGATGTTTTCATGTGAAAAAAATTTAAATACTTTAAGTACTGTTAAGACTATATATGTAGATGGTACTTTTAAGTATTGTACTAAATTTTGGGGTTGAGTAAAGACTATCGCAACCAAACAGAAATAGGTTTATTTTTGAAAAATATATTTGGTTTACCATTATTAAACGAAGAAGACGTAGAAAATTGTATTGTTGAAGATTTTATATCTATAATGCCAAAACATGAAAAACTCGACGAATTTATGGATTATTTAATAGAAAATTATATCGATTCTGGAGCAAAATTTCCTATTTCTATGTGGGATGAAATGAATAGTAGTTCTGAAAGGACAACAAATGCTTGTGAAAGCTTTCATTCCAAGTACAACTCATTATTTTATACACATCACCCAGATATATATACATTTTTGGAAATATTAAAAAAAATTCAAATTGACACTAAAATAGCAATCCGAACGGCCACACAAACAACAAGAAAACCAAAAGGAACTACGTGCAAGAAAATTAAATACATCGAAGACAATATATAAATCAATTTAAAAGTAATAAAATATCAAGATTAGATTTTGTCAAAAGAATGGCATTTAAACACCAACCTATATAGATATATTAATAATAACAAACATGTTTTTAATAAATTGTACGCTCACCCAAACTTAACGGTGTAAGCTAAAATAAATAATAATAAATACAAACAATAATAATAATAATAAAAAAAAAATTTTTGGGGTGTAAGCCAGTTCACGCCTCGTGGTGCACCCTGGGTAATTCTAAATGAACTGGGACGCATTCGGGCTATGTAAAAAATATGACCTTTTTTCTTGGGACGCACTCGGATGATACCTTATTCTGAACGCATGAAGAACATTAAAAAAGGGTCATTTTGGGACGCACTCGGGAAACTCCCAACAGAATGGTATGTCGATAACCGACTGTCACAGCAAGAGAGATTAAGTTTACGTCGTGCCCATAAAATTTATTTTTAATTTTTCTAATTGACAAAATATTATTTTATACATTTTTTTTAATTTTCGCTTCAATATGCAATACATTTTGAATTTTGCCTAAATATGCAAAAATATGGAACAACATTGAAATATGCAGAAATATGCAAAAAAAATTTCACCATTCGCTTCAAATTATGATGATTCGTGATAACTGACAAAAATCCAAAAATATTAAAAGGAAACAAATATGCAATTGCATAGAAATCCGCGCTCTAATCATTAGTTATCATTAGGGTGCGGATTTGTATGTATTCAAAATTCAAAATTATGTACACATATATGTATTTAATTTTATCCAAATATGTAATTAAAAATACAAGATATGTAAAAAAAAAAATGTTTTTATTCTTGAAAAAATTTATAAAATTAGTATATTAAATAAGTAGGTAAATATAAATTATACAACACTACATTTTATTGCTACTATATTAACATTAATTATTAGGAATACATTCAAATAATTAAGTATTTATTCATTTTAGTTAGGATGGTGAAACAAAATCTATTTCAATTTTGGAAATCATATTTTCAATGAAACTTTAATTGTCGCAACAATATGCAGGAGCATGTAACCAAGTACCCCAGCGAGTTATCAAGTTATCACTGGCTCCGGTGAAGAGGTGTTTGTAGGGGGTAATTTTCATTAAATAAATTTACATGACAGGGTGCTTTAAGGAAATTTTTTTTTTAGTTGATATCAAAAAATTAACTTCGGAAAATTCTGATCTAATTTAACCTGGAGAAGATAACACATAATTAATTTTATAAATAGCTCAATATTTAACAAAAATATGTAAAAATATGTAATTAAGATTAAATATGTGAAAATATATAATATCAAACATAGCTTAAAATAATCAGAAAATCCTGTAACGTATTTCTATTATAAAGGAATCATTCGAATATTATCATATGAGACAAATATGTAAATACATACAAATCCGCACCCTAGTTATCATACTATAGTTCCTGGAATAGTTATTCTATAATTAATATGTTTGCATGTCACTATAGGTTTGTTTTTGCAACTTATAGGGCATTCAATTTCCAAGATTTTGTTTATTTCCCCATTTTGAGATAAAACCAATGAATCTGGTGATGCACATAACCAAGGGTATTTGGAATGAATTATAAGTCCAGCTTTTATTGTTTTTTTGTTGAACATTTCACAATATGTTTCAATATCTAACATTTCAGTTTGTGTACCATATGCTGTATTTAACGCTGCTTTATGAATTAATTTCACATCATTAGAAATAATTTCAACAAATTTTGTTGATTTTCAGCTGACATATTTTTACAAATTTTTATTTTGTGGCATTTAGTTGCAGAAATCCTTACTTTTCTGTGTTCTGTCCATTTGTAACTATTAGATTGTTCCAATGTGCTATTGAAAATAGATGCAACTTCTTCTTTTTTTACTAGAATCATATTAAAATAAAACTTATCCTCATTTTTATTCAAAGGAAATTTAATGAGTTGAGTAACATAGCTGTGATCAGAACTTGATTGATTCTCGATAACTGAATTCATTAAACGATCATTTTTCATAAATATTTCTTCCATTTCAATACTATATATTATTTCATTTAAACACATTTTACATTCTCTATCGTCTTCTGACATTAGTTACTCTTGTATCATTTTATTTACACCACAATTAATTGACAATATATCACAGGTATTAACCAAGTCATAATGGCCACTAGTTAGTATTTTATTTTTAAGTTTTTTTATGGGTGGAAAGAGCTGTTCAATTGTTCTGCCTTTTTTTAATTTTTCTTCCCCCACTTTTGACGGTTTCCCCCCCCCCCCCAAATCTGAGGAAAATCAGTTTTTGAAAAGCTATCTTCATTGTATAATGTATTAATGCAACAATATGCTTGCACTTTTCAGAAGCTACAGCTGACAATTACAAAAACATCTCTTTATGGTCCTGGTATCATCTAACTGTACGAATAAGGTATATGGCACACGTGTTAGTAATAATTATTGAAATAAATTAAATTTTGTATAAATTAATAACCTACTTCTAGTAACTTGCTGTGGGTGTAATGTGACCGGACGTTTGTCTTATAATAATTGTGCTGAGATCACAGAAAATTTTTTTGGTGGTCTCACTTCAATAACAAAAGTTACATGACCACTATCGGCTAAATTTATACCTTTACTATTTGTAAATACAATATTACTTACTATAAATACTTTGAAAACCGCACTTAATTATTATGTTCTTTATGTTAGACATTGTAATACAATTTTTAACGAATTCAAATCAAAAGCTATTTGGAAAATTAAAAGTTGACATTACCTATTTTGAAATTACTAATTAGGCTTCTATGGTTTTTAATTGGTTGACTGTAATATCAATTTTAATAATACAATCTATCAGTCTGATAAAAATTCATTTTTTAGTACCTGGTATACTGGTCTTAGTACCATGGGTAAATATTAACTAATTTAATTTAGCCATGCCGTTATGTTACACATTGCATAGTATTCATGTTTATTCTAATCCCCTCAGGCCCTTAGTAATGCGTGCATTCACCACTATGGGGCGCTCTGTTCAATAACACGTAGTCTACAGTAGTAATCATAGACCTATAAACTATGGACCGCGCATTCCACCCCGCTCTGCCAACAATGATAGGTGATCCTATAAATGAGAGAGAAAGAACACAAAGTAGTGAATCATGGAGAAAATACTAAACTTTTTTTATTTCCATTTCCTTTATCCATAGGTCTATACCCTAAGGGGTAAAAACACGATTTTTTAGGGGTAAAAGTAAAACTATTTATTTGTATTTTAAGTGCTTATTTTACTCATGTGTATTATGACTGTAAATGAAATTGTATAATATAATACTGTTGTTAATAGTTTTGGGAAATACCTTATCTTATGTCCTAATGACACTGATAATTTTATTACCTTCAAATAATACTTAGAATATTACATTATATTGAATTTCCTTGAATTATTTTTGTTGTACAATTGTCAACACATTTTATATTCTATTTATCTATTATTATAAAAATATAAAATGATATCGATATTTAATTTAATGGTTTTAATCTTTTAACCATCAGTCAGTCGTTCACTGTTTGTTCATTAGTGTACTTGTCTGTGCCGTCTACTGAATATCGATCAGTATTGTCGATTTTCTGATTATTTTGACGTAAAGTAAAAGTTGGATTTTAATAATTTTCCTTTGAATCAGGAACCATGTCACAGGGGAAAAAACGGCCATACAAAGAAGCTTTTCTACAATGGGGATTTACTAAGTTTGTTGATAATAGTGTCGAGAAGCCTCAATGTGTTCTGTGCAACAAAGTTCTCACAACAGAGAGTATGAAACCAAGTAAATTAAAAGAACATTTTGAGAGAAGTCATTCTCAGTTTGCAGAAAAAGATATTGCATTTTTCAAACGTAAAGAAGATGCGTTAAAAAATGCACGTATGGATTCATCCGGTTACTTTTTTAAGTCAACTGAAGCTGGTCTTGAAGCTTCGTATTGCATCGCTCTTCGAATCGCGAAAAACAAGAAACCTCATACAATTGGAGAAAATCTCGTCAAACCGTGTATACTAGATGCAGTAAAACTTGTTCTTGGAGAGCAACATGTTGAAAAGATAAATAAGATATCACTTTCTAACAACACTATCAAAAATCGTATCGAGGATATGAGCAAGAATATTTTGGACACAGTGCTCAATGAAATAAAGTCAAGTCTTTTCTTCGCCTTACAGTTGAGTCGACCGACGTTGCATCTTGTTCCCAGCTACTTGCCTATGCTCGATACATAAAAGGTGACGACTTAAAAGAAGAATACTTATTCTCAGAATCACTGAGTACTACCACACGCGTTGAAGATGTTTTTCGGACAGTGAAAAATTTTGTTGATGAAAATGAGCTGCAGTGGTCGAAGTTAATAGGTGTCTGTACAGATGGAGCACCAGCCATGTTGGGCATTCATTCTGGTTTCCAAACATTAATGAAAGAAGTTGCTCCATTTGCATTATTTAACCACTGCATTATCCACCGTTATGCTTTGGCAATGAAAACTCTTCCATCTGATTTAATGGACACATTTACTCATGTAGTGAAAATTTTTAACTACATCCGAAGTAGTACGACAAATACAAGAATTTTTAAGGACTTATGTAATGAAATGGTAGGAAAATTCGACGTCTTGTTGTTCCACACAGAGGTACGTTGGTTGTCGAGAGGCAAGGTGTTGCACCGAGTGCTTGAGCTCCGAGAAGAAATTGCTTTGTTTCTAGAAAGGAAAAAATCAGGGAAGGTAAAGGAGAAAGAGTTTCACGCTCAAATAACAGATAATGTATTTATTTCTAAACTGGCATATCTTGCGGATTTCTTCGGAGAAATAAATACACTTAATCTCAGTTTGCAAGGAAATATGACGAATATTTTAACTGCTCAAGATAAGGTTGCCAGTTTTCTTCGTAAATTAGTCAAAATGTTATTTAATTTGTATTTAATAACAGCTTACGATGGTACTTACTGGGTAAGCATTCAAACATGGTATTCACTAATAACCATAATACCCAAGATACAGATGAAAGCTGTTTGGTAAATTTCTTATCTGGAATAATTGTTAACGATGCTATATTAACTTCTGTTATATCTGATCTTGGAGGAAATACTAAAGATACAGAAGAATCAAATTTAGAATTATTAGATAATAATTATGATATACATGTAATATTTAACTAACCAGCATTATAGAATATCTTAATGAGTAATGGCCTAATATAATATCTATTATAAATTTCAGTCGTTGATAGAAATTCATGAAATATCTGAAATTGAAAAAGAATGTATTGAATATATTACAGGATCGGTAGTTAAAAAATGTATAAACAAGTATCCATACTTGGGAGAAAAGGTTTATCATTGTGACGACAACAATTCAAGTTTGACTGAAAAAATTACATAAGTTAATTTAATAAGACCGTCCAGTGATGTTATTTACGTAGCAAATGTTATTGAAACAACTTTCAATCTATATCATGGAAATAATGGTTTGAATAAATCACCATTTGTTATTATTATGTGGTCACAGAATATGAACATAACATAAAATATATGTTTTTGTTGATACTTCATTGGACCAATTATATTTTTTGATATTTTGAAAATAGAATAAATAATATCAATAAGTTTATAAAATATACAGTTATAAATACTTACATTTCAGGCATAATAAAAAAAGTCACAGATTTAGTCATCAAAGAAATTAAAAGCCAGATTCCGGTGGAGGTGATTAATTGTTTGGTACAGACAAGAACTTTTATAAGATTAAACAACCTAAACAAATCAATAGCAAATAAAATATTTGATGTCAAAAGGAAGCAAGTTAAAAAATTTATTTGATAAAAAAAAGTGTTAGGTTCGTGTTTATAATATAATACGATATTTTATAATATTTACCTTTATCAGATTTGAAGTATAAATTAAATCAAATGATCAATTAATTTTAAAGATTGTACATTTGATGTTTATTTTATTAAATAATACATTTTTAAATAAAATAATTATAATTTCAATTTTGTATTTGTATTGCTTTGAATATTGTTTTGAACATGGTTTTGGCATGGTCATGACACCTGCGTATCACAAAGTTGCGATCATACCTAGTTATTTAGCCATGAATAAACCCATATAATACAATAGGAATATTATTTTTTCCTATAATATGGTAATTAATAATTATAATTTATAATAATATTATGTATCTAACCATCTTGAAGTGCATTTGCTACGATACAATAAGTTACGACCTTAAAAGTGGTCGCACTGTTTGGGGGCAATTTGTGCTTCAACATTACAACAGAACACCGCCTCTATATTACTCTATGGGTTCTCTAGTATAGACTATAGACTGTAGAATGAATCACGATTAGCATTACATATTATGGTAATATGGAATCTATAAAAAACAATAACAATATTTACAGTATAAAATATTTATTAAGGATAGATTTTTGTAATAAAATAACAATTTAAATAAGTTTGATATCTGGTACATTTAACATTATTTGTTTAAAACACATCAGTAATTACAATTTTATCACGTTATCAATGAAATATAACGATCGGCAAGATTTTATTGTATCACAATTTTTTATTTGGCAGTAGGCACACTGCAAAAAATTACTTAGTCTCTTTTCTCACTCGACTATATCGTCTCCTGACTTCTCTCTCTAAGCGCTGTCCATAGTTTATAGGTCTATGGAAGTAATAAGGCGGGCGATTTTAGCGCCCACAGTGGCGTTTTTTATAATAGTTTAGTTGGCCCTACTGAAAAAACGCCACTGGGGGCGCTAAAATCACCTGCCAAGTTTCACTGGCCATACTAATGTGTCGCTCAGGTCGGAGGCGTTCGCGCTGTAATCGTCTGAAGCGATAACCGTGTTTTATAAAGAAATATTCAAATATGGCTATTTAAAAATAGACTGTTCAATAATTCGTCAACAGTTCATTAATTTTAAGCTTAAACAGCTATAAAACCGTCAAAGGAATCATCGATAGGATTTTCTTTTCATAGTTAAAAATAATTGAAGATTCTTAGAGGAGCAATGTAAAAATGCTTAGATTTTCTTCAACAACAACAACTCTACTAGGAAATTAGACCTAGTTGGTATCTTTGGCGTTCAAAAGTAAAGAATTCCCAATGAATATCCAAGGCGGCAGGAAAATCAAACAAAATATTAAGGAAAAACTGGAAGTTTTACGAAAAACCTAGTTTTTATAAAATCGATTTTGTTTTTCAGTGTAACTAAAACAAATGACCGTATCTACATGTAATTATCTCATTTTTACAATCGTCAACGTCCCGTTTCATTGGTTCATTTCCAATACCTGAATATGCCTTTGTGACGTCGTACCTAAGCCTTTTGAAACGGTCGCTGGTTGTAGGAAGGTGATTTAATATATTGGTCCGATACATCCATTCACCAATGTACAAATCCGCTACCCGTTTGTTATTACACCTTGTCAAAATACGTTCCAACTCTCTCCAAGATCTATCTGTGTTGTGTGTGGTAGCGGATCGGTTCATGGTTAGGTGGCCAAGCTCCTTCCCACTGCTTATCTAATCACGCTTGGGTAAATCTGCAAGTCACTACCCAATTTGGTGGCTTATTTTTAGGAGGCTCCACAAAGTTAATGGAGTGATTTACCACTCCATGACCACTAAAATTATTTTTAAAAAAATGTATGGTACCTTGTATCATATTTTTTTAATCTTTGATGTGGTTATAATTTTAATTAATTGTTTTTTTTTTTTATTTCATTAGCATTATTATTATACTTGCTTATTACTTAATTATGTTTATCCAAATACGTTTTCACATTGACCAAATGCCATCCACATGTCACTTCATATAAATGCAACGTTGTAAATATATTTTTGCATTAATGGAAGGAGCGTGTCAGTTGACCTATCCGGGACTATAGTACCAAATACTTGCTTTGTAGTACGACTTATACCACCTTAATCATTAACATTATATTACAGAATACTGTATTTATGATCGTCATTTCCAATTACTAGATAACTACCCAGCATTCCATGCGATGACACGCCCAACGTTAAAATTTGCACGAAACAAATGCGTTTCATCTACTTCAACGATATCATGCTCATTGCCTAAGATTTGATAGTCAAGGTTCATTATTTTAGTGGTTACGTCCCTAAAATACTCTGTTCACGCTACCGCTGTTTCTGTAGATATGTTTACCTACTATTCAAAAATATATTTATTTATTTAATTAATTAATTAAATATATATTATTGTTAGAATATATTTATAATCAAAATAAAAATTACTATTAAAACTAGCTAAATTTTAGATTCTGAGTGGGGTGATGAATGTATTGATTTTACCATGAAGATGTTTTTTATATATTTTTTTTGTGCCGTCATCACGGTTTGGAGCAGTAGAAGTGGTTCGATTTTCTTCGACAGCATATTTTCTGGTAGGAAAGTTAATTTAGTTGGTGCATTTGGGAGGTCAACATTTAAAATTCCCAATAGTTTTCAAAAGCAACGGGAAAAATAATCAAAAACTGTAGTTTTTTCAGAAAACCAGTTTTCGAAAAAATTGATTTTGTTTTTTAGTGTTATTATGAAGATTAAGAATTTTGATTTTTATGTCTAAGATTTAAAAATTTAATAGAAGATTTCTTATAAGTTTGTCTACCTAAATCAAAAAAAAAAAAAATTCCACTGGAAAGTCAAATTAAATTTTTAAGAGCTTTTGAAATTGAAATTTTTGGTTATTAATTCGATTTCCCTTCTATCGATTTTCTTATTTTTTTGTAATTCAAAAACAAATTACTGTAAACACTTAAAATTTACAACATATGTTTATTTCATTAATTCATATTCTTGATAAAATATTTTGACACATTTTGAGCTGTTTATGGACATTTTCAATTAATTGAATCATTTTGAACTATCTTTTTTTGACATTGATAGTTTCAATTCATACACCGTGGACACCACGGTTGAAGAACTCTTTTTAATAAACGATAATGAGGGATAAATGTAGTATTACAACAATTAAATTTAGTTCATAATGATTTATTAACAAATAACTAATTCTATTGTTCTTTATGTAGTATCGTCGCTAGTTTCTATTTCTTTTGCTTAATATGTTTTTATGTACTATGATTAAGTCGTTAGGCTCAACATGTCAGAAGTTTGTTCAAAGTTGGTGCAGTTTTGCTTACTCTCGCGACCACTTGAACTACACTGTTTTGTTTCTAAGTTTCCACTTACTGTATCATCTTAACTTGGACCTAATTTGTGTTTTAAAACCATTTATAGAAGAAAATATCCTCTCACAATCTGCATTTTCATGTGGCAAGCTAAGTACAGCCCAAACAAAATCAC
>NW_019101356.1:0-10593 GCF_001856785.1 Myzus persicae
AAAAAAGTTGTATTAAAAACATACATTAAAGACTGTAGTCTAAAATTACCAAATATTAAATCGAAAATGCCATTCAACGTCATTTATTACTTAAACAATGGTGATTTAGATTAAACCAGCCAGTTATAAAAATTTTAAAAATTTTAATGAAATATTTAATAATAGTTAAATTGTAGAAAAAAATTTTAAGGCTTCATGGGCATGCACGCGCAAATGAATGTTAGGAATCAAAAAAAAAAAATTATCTACTATTCAATTTCAAAAATAAAAATGGGAAGGGGGACGTGGGCGCCCGCAGGCTAATGTGTTTTGAGAATCAAAAAAAAAATAATAATTATTAAAAAATCAGATGTTATTTAAATTTAAAAAAAATGGGAAGGGGGTGATTGGCTAGTCGCCAGTGAGCTCAAGCGATTGTATTATCTTAAAAACGTAAGACCAGTGTTACCAAAATGCATAGATAATATATTATCTATGCCAAAATTTCATAATTCTATGCTAATAGCATATTACAAAAGTAGTTATTAGTTATTTTTATTACTAACTAATAATTATTACAGCATTACTCATAGACATACTCATACTATTCGTGGACTATAGTTATTAGTTGCTACTTGCTACTTGCCTGCTTGCCAGTTAGTTAATGTCGTCATGCGATCGGTAACTTCTGATTCACCAATTTAAATTTACCACCAAATTTAATCCAAATTGAATATGCGAATTTTTTTTTTAGGTTTCATTTAGCTGTTATGATTTTTTGTAGCCATATCTATTACTTTGTTACTTATTTAATACAATTAGTGTTCTTAATTATTAATCTATTATTCTCTATCTCTTACAAAATCTATTAGCTTCAAAAGATATAGATAATCATGTAAACTAACTCAATAAAAACAAAATGTGATGTTATAATGGGACCATTGGGGAAATATGCTTGGGAATTGGGATCTATTTATCATAATATGTAGCTCTATAGGTATTTATAAGGACAAACGTAAATTGCTCCCAACGGAGGGAAAAAATTGTAAATTTCCCTAAGTATTTTCAGGTACAATTTTCTATGTACCTAGTAATTTGCACCTCAATAGAAATATTTTTAATATGATAAAAACAAAATCGTGACTATATATTTGTATATAATATAAATATATTATTATATATAAACATATATTTATTTATTTTTTTAATTTTTTTTTTTGTAAAAGTAGACAAACTTATAAAGAATCTTGTGTTACATTTTAAAATCTTAGATAAAAAAAGAAAATCTTTTACGAATTTCTAACTCAAAATATTTTGAAAATTATATGGTGTAGAGAAAACACGAATATAAACATTCAGTGAAAATTGCATGTATCTACTTTTTTTTATGAGAGTTGCTTGCATTCAAAACAAAAATCAATTTTGTCAAAAACCGGGTTTCCTTAATTTTTTGTTTGTTTTTTCTGCTGCTTTTAAAAACTATTGAGGACTTTTTACTTTTGACCCCTCAAAGAACCAACTAGAAAAGATGCTGTTGAAGAAAGTCAAACCATTTTTACTGTCCCAAACCGCGATGACAGACAAAAAAATAAAAAATAAATAAGAAGCACACATCATTGTAAAATCAATACATTCATCGCTCCGCACAGAATGTGTAAAATGGAAAAATTAATTTCTTTTAAATAAAGTAATATGGGATTAATAAGTTGTTTTAAATTTTTTTTTGTTAGATTAATTTATGCAGTATTGCAGTAAATAATAATAAGACATTTAAATAATAAAAAATCAGGTAAATTATATAATATAGAGTTAATAGTAATACTTTTATAAGTGATACATATCAGCAAAGTAAATAGTGATCATACATCTTCATGTTCACATATTCACATATTCAACACTAATCACTATTGTACCCAAAAGGCTTACATATACGTAAAGTCGATTGAAATCTCTAATATAAAAACGATTATAGTGATAAACTTTCGGCTTATCCGCCAATAAATGAACAACAGTGCTTATAATATCTAATAGATATCGATGAATTCAAGGTCACTTAGATACCATGGGCTTAATTTACGATATACCCATTTTAGAAATCGAAAAATCCCGGGTGTAATCTTCTATGGTATTTTTATTACTTCCTTAATATGAGCTCAATTATTTATTATTTATTTATTTCAAAATATTTTTATTAAATTCCTGTAACTGTTAAAGTATGGTTAAACCCATTAAAACAACTATTATTTTATCTTGTAGTTTTAAATATGAAATTTGTATTTACTTGAATTTTTTTTACCCTATGAAAAAAATAAGTAGGTACCTTTAGATATCAGAACTGGAACTTTATTCCGTGGTACTAAAAATTTAAAAACCGGGACCAAAACCAGTACCGACTTTTAAAAGAACATAATTTGAACGGAAACCGAAAAAAACGTTACTTAAAATCAAAAGACATTTTTTTTTTATTATTATTTAAAAAAATGTACAATTTGTACAAAACTTCTACATTAAGTAAATATGATGTTTATAAGAATAATACAATGTGATACATGCTGTGATTGAGAAAGAAGCGCATTGGTAACATCTCTTTATTTAATACAATAGGTATCTACACTTATTAGATCTGATAGAAATTGATGAATATCTAAACGCGGAAAAAATTGATGTCCAAGATATATGAACTATTATCAAAATATTAGTTCAATACGATAGCTCGAAAGAATACGAACCTACCCACTTCAGAAAAACAATCTATGACATTTTTTATCGCCTGTCTGGTACTAATATAACTGAAATACATTCCAATTTTGAACAGTTGGAAACTCATTAGATATATATAAATCGTATAGAGTCTTTTAGATTTCGGTGCAGTCCTAGAGAATAGAGATATTATATTACAATAAGCAGTTCATTGTAAAGCTATATTAGCGGATGTGCCCTTTCGGAGTGGTGTCACTGTGTCAGTCTGCATCTGCATGTCTTGTAGCCTATACGTCATTCGGACGGAAAAATACAGTTAGTCCGTCGTCCGTAGTCCATGCTCATTGCTCGATAAAATATTGATAATCGGAGTGGCCGTCGATATCTGCTTGAAATGTTCACTACATTTTTGTATGACTTTAGGCGTCATATTATGACATTTTTGATTTTATTAAGTATTTTTATACTTTAATTATAGGTGGATATTTTTGCTTGGTCTAAAAGTTGGAAAATTGAATACAACGTTGCTCGTCATAAGGAGGTAGTTGTTCATGTTATACAATTAAAAAAATATCTAAAATACATAGCTACAAGTTCAAATCTTGTAAGCGTGTTAGGTTCAAATTTGTTGGACATTGGATATTCACCCTTAAATTAACTATTTTTCTTCAATAAATTTTGATATTTTGTTGTAATTAAAAAATGAAAAACCTTGGATACTTGACATTTTCACCAAATGCTTAAATTAGCAATTTCTATACGTAGGTGCATGGTAATATTTTATTAAATTTTGATATTCTAACAATTTAAAAATATTAAAGAAACATAAGCATGATTTTTTTAATAATGAATGTCATTATAATATAGATTTTTGAAACGCCACATTGAAATTGGTTTGGTGAGGATTCACCTCCCCAATATATTTTACCACCCTACGTTTATGGAGGTAACAATCAAAACCAGTGTATCCCATGTATACTATATCACTAATATACGACGGTGTCACCGTGATCGTCTGAAATATTCAAATTACGTAGGTACAAAATAAATATTATTTTTGCTATCGACAAGACGACATGTAGTCAAAGTTGCCTACACCGAATCCCTCGAAAAATGGTAATCTTATAAAATAATATAATATTATAATATTGTAATACTAATAAAAAAATTATCCATTATTTTTTCCAGTTCCTTCACTAATCAAGTACTTAGTACTTAAACGCAGCACAGTCGCACTGATAAAACACTTCATAAAATCATAAGTATAGGTGTATAATAATTCAGTGGTAATTTATACTGATATTTGAGAGGACGTTACACCCATGACAAATATATTTTGTCATGGCTACACCCGTAAATACGGATTTGTTATCTCAGTCTTATAAGTGTGTACTTCTACATGACAAATTTAAGCTCAGCAGTTGACATTTAGCTTCGTTAGTTCAAATTAAGAGTGATTCGACCCATCATGAAACTTAATGGTAACTGGTAAGGACATAAACTGTGTTCGTATTTCGGTTTTTTGCGATACCTACTTAAATTTTTTTTAGTAAGTTTTGAGCACATAAATGACAAAAAATAGCGAAGATATTTAAAAATGCTCATAACTTGCTTATAGTGAAATATTATGTATTCGAGTATTCGACCAATAAAAATAGCCTTTATTCTATTGACAAGCTCTAAAGTCTAAGCAATTTATTCTTGACTATTCTCATTTCTCGGACATCGGGGCCGAACGATAACGGCATTGGTATTATTCTGTTTTGAAATATATATGTATCACAAATCCGTGATGGTGAGCATTATTTAAAAAACAAGTCTGTTGTCTGTTACTTTTATATGGAGTCTCGTGGTCTTGACACGTCGTTATTATATTTTAGTATTTAATGTATTTTACGATAACCATAGGTATAACCTAATTAATAATATTAATATATGCACATACAATACAATTTACAAATACCTGGAGTCTGGAAAATTGGAGTTGCTGTAAATTGTAATATCAATAATACAGTGAAATATCCATACAACAAAGTCCCATTATATGAGGAACAAAAAAAAACCTTATTACAGACAATTTCGTTAAAAAAAAAATGTTGTTAAATTGAAAGTTCATTAATGGAATTTTCACTGTAATTAATTACACACATGTGTTTTTTATTATGGACAAATGTATGGTTACCTACCTCCCTGGCTACCTACACCTATTATATAATAGGTATGACCATTATTTGACGGTATTCTTACACTTCACTTATTTTATTATGTTTAAGGTTGCGTTTTCGATAGGTACCTACCAAGGTTACAATTTATATGGATGCCTTTAGTATACGAGGATACCTATCTTCATTATACTTATTATTAACGCTTTGGGGCACAGTCATAGAAAAAAGATATAGTATTATAAACAATACTTGTGCATATCAAATTACCGAGTAATCTATTATGTATTATTTTTATTTTTTAAATCTATGGTCATAGATAACAGCTAAGTATAAAAATTAAAAATATACATTCAAATGAAAACAAAACTATTTGTTACAATATGCACTTCAGCTGAAAATTTCTCAAGAGTTTAGGATGAGCTCCATTTCAAAATAATAATATAATTAAAATAAATATTACCAACCAATATAGTATCCATAAATTGAATAAACAAAAATGAGGTAACCATAAACAGTGATATATATATTTTTATATGTTGGAGGAGGTTAAATTTAGGGTTAAATTATATTCATAATATGTTAATGAAGTGCTTCACCCAATACAACAAGTTCTAATCATTGACTAGGGTTAAAATATTCAGTTAGTGTATATTTTTCATTGTTTTATTTGTCTGTAAGGGGGGATTTATCCTAATTACTCTCCACCAACATTTGTATGTCACTGATCATGTAAAAAAAATGCCAGAAAGTGACCAAAACATGTGCAAAAGTAATATACAATGCGCTGTGCCCAAATAAGATTTTCCAACAATATCAGTATTTGGTACGTAGCATTGTTTATAAGTACTTCTACCATTAAGTTCTTCATTTAGAATATAGGGTCAGAAACATAGACTAAAGTGTTCAGCTTACTTAATCAACTACCAGCGTGACTTATAAAATGGTAGAGCGGATTGTCAAGCCCTGTAGCCACCTGTAGATCAATGTATAGTCAAATGATAAAGGACAATATTTATTATTCAAACAGAAGTTAAACATCTGATTATTAGTTGATATTATATATTCAAAAATCTAAATACTATATTAATTTTGTATGTTTAGGTTAAGAGGACGCCACACCCACATATGCTGTCTCCGTTTTACAAATGAAAGACATATCTAAGCGGTTCCAATTTTGAGTAAAATTATCTGATAGTGAGAATTGACTTAATGTAAAATATCAAAGGTATAAGCATTATCTGTAATTTCTCATCGGGTTTTTACTATATTTTAATTTTTGGGCAAGTTTTCAATAGGCAGGTATAAAAAGTATTACAATTTAAGAATTCTCATAACTCACCAAACAATTGAAATATAAAAAACCCATGACAAAGTACAGACTTTTTTAGCTTTCATTTCGATGATAGGCTAATTCATTCTATAGTTAAAGCTTACTACAGAACATTGAATCTTCTGAACACAAATTTATATAAAACATTTATTGTATGTTTATAAAACGGTAACAACACAAGCGGGTGAGACATCCTCAAATTTCAATTTTGACTAAATATTTACATTCATTTTAATTTTTTTAAATAAAATAATATCAAATTAAACATTTTTTTATTTAAGTATTTATTACTATGCCAAAAAAATTTCATACACTATATTATTTGAAGTATTATTTAATTAAAAATTCACATTTCAATGAATAGAAGTTATATACCTTTTATAATTTGTTATTTTTACCAATATACATAAAATTTTTATTTAAAATTAAATGAATAAATAGATTTTAAATAAAAACAAAAAATATTAAATTTATGCTCCAATCAAGTGTTTTCTATACCAAAAACGGGCTCTAAAGTCGTCTGAACAAGTCAAAAATGCTGCTGAATTTGGTGAATGCACTATTGAACGAATAGGTCCATTATGGCCTACAAAATAATTAACAATGAAAATAATTGTATAAAATAAATGCATTCGATAAAATGAATTACCTAGTGATAAAAGTTGCTGCCGAGAAGCATTCCGTGCATTCCATGCACACAAAGATGTAGTGGCTTCATCTGGAAACATGACATACTCCTCAGTATGATTAAACAATGCTTGGGTACGATGTTCTTGTTTTCCTATTCAAAAACATTGATTAATTATACAATTGAAATGAAAATAAATACTAGTTTACCAGTGGTCCCAGCTCCAGTATATGCAATTAGACATCTACTAGTGGATAACTCCCAAAGTTTCACTAAAGAATCTTTGCCTGATGATAAGATGTACTACAAATGATAAAACAAAATTATTTAATAATATAATACTTATAAGAATAAAATTATAAATATGTTCACCTTTCCATTTCTCGAAAATGTCACAGAACACACTTGACTACCATCATGTGCTTTTTCAAATGTGTTAACACATTTATTTGATACAGCGTCCCACAATTTAATTGAACCATCTCGACTAGAGGACACAAAGTACCTGGCACTTGGTTCATATCTAATAAATCATAATAAACAACACATTTACAATTAATTAAATAGGCATTACGCGTAAGATAATTTTGCACATACTTTATTGATGTAACAGGACCAGTATGTTGATGACTAGGAAGTGAACAAACATAACATTGAACTGTATTTATATCATAGAGCCTTATGATTGGACTATTGGTGCCCATTACTATAAAGTCTCCAAGGGGATGAAAACTTATACATGTTATAGGTTCGACATCCTGTAATGATGTTGCACACGGTTAAAATAATTTGAGAAAAATTAAATTTGATTATACATCTTACGTTTATTGTCTTGAAGGCTTTTTTCACAGATGTTTTTGAATAATCAAAAAGTTTAACATGACAATCTTTAGAGCCTGAAGCTAAAATTGGCTTGTTAGGGTGGAATTCCAAGCACGTCACTTCCTCCAAATGATCATACAAGGTCCGAATTACCGGATGTCCCTGTCCTTCTTGATTATCAGTACTACCAATATCATGTGCTTTAGCCAGCATTCTTTCAACATCTAAAATCTATAAACGTTATTTTAATGAGTCATCACATTTTATGTTATAAAATAAAATTACTTTGATTGATGCATCACTGCTTCCTGTTGCAATTAACTGTCCATCAGGACTAAATGCACCAGCCCTACAGGCACCTTTGTGAGATGTTACATATACAGTTTCATAAAGCGACGGTTCAGGAGCGGTACAGCTAACATTAGTCTCAAATTCTAAGTCTAATCAAATCAAGTAAAGAATGTAATACTCAAATGTATGTGACATATAAATTATTAATCATACCAATGCCCGGTCCAATTAACATTTGCTGAATCGGATTTAAGTTTAATGCTTGTTCTGATTCTTTTTGCCTATCGGTTTCGTGTTGTAAGCCTTTTGTCACTACACTCATAAGTCGATCGGATGGAGAACAAGGTGGATCAGCATTTACTTGGGCAGCTAAGCTTGAAGCAATTGTGGAATGACCATCATAAAAAAGTTGACTAAACAAAATAAAAATGAGCATAAATAAAAACACTTAAGTTTATATTTTACTTGGATTTATACTTTACCTTATGATGAGTCGGTATAAATGATCTCTATTCTTAATACACATTTCAGGTTTGGCATTATTTACTTCACTCCTCATCTTAAATGTCTATTGACTCAAAAAAATCTAAAACAAAAATAATTAAAAAAACGTCAGGGGAATAAAATTATTATTCTAAATTTTTTCGATCATTCTATAATAAAATGAAATGCATTACGAATATATTAAAGCAAGTTAGCAACATATACCTAATATTATAATATATTACAATATTGTAGACGATTATTGTTTATACTTTATAATGTCGGACCGGAACGGATAACGTTAGAAATATGATAACACTATCAGTTTTTTAATTTTGTTTTTATTTTTTGCACGGAGTACGGACTACAGTCTGCACGTCCATTGAAATATGGAGGTCCAACACTGAAAACATTGTAAGACAAAAAATAAACCTTGAAAACGTCATTAATTAAAAAAATTAAATTTCAAATCGTTTTTGTATATAGTTACCTATTCATTATTATTATATTATTGTTTTATTCTGAGCCATTATCTACCTATCGCCTTACGCCCTTACCAATCAATTTGATGCATATCAAAATGGACAAAATGTCTAAAAAATGTAAATACAATTTTTTACCTAATTGACTTATTGTTCTTTGTTAAACTCTCCTCAAGCCCATTTGCACGTAGCACGTATATGGATTAAAGGCTAGCTTTGGGTCACGACGAGATAATCTAATACAAAATTAGATTATATTTTATACAAAATCTAATACAAACCATCTACGAATTACAATAAGAGCTGGTGACATATAATTGAACGAGAGAAAAGCAAAGTTTTTCCATATAAATCCCCACCACCATAATCGTACCAGGTTCCCACGAAAAAAAAAATTATACCTATCCAATCAAAATAACTTATTTAAACATAATTTTCTGTGACTAATGGCAACCATAAATTATATAATTAAACAAAAAGAATATTAGATTTTCGTGAGCCAAAACAAAATGTAAGTGTGAGCCACCATTTGAAGGGGTTGCATTTCGGAATGAAGAGTAGGTGGCCTATGTTACTCTTGTTTGTATAACGATACGATTACTAAGTATAATTTATGAATATCATATTAGTGGTACTTTGTAGTTTTGCAACAAACGATTCAATCCTTATGACAACATCCCTTGAACAAAAATTATCTTTATTAATTTACAAAAATATTTATTTGTCTTGTATTTAGATTCTGAACATATAATTTATAGTAAGAATAAGAAGAAAAGTACCTATAAATAGTTTATCCAAACAAACCTTATGTTTTTATTCAATTAAAATTGCCCTGCAAGCCTTTTGAGCTCTCTGCATGGCGTGCTGGCACGAACGGACCCCCATTCAGTCCATCGGACCTCGAGATGTCCGTTCCAAAGGACGCAGGATCCAACGCGTCGCTGCAGGATAATAGTGCTGTGATTACGTATTTATAAGTTTACAGACATAATACCTTTTTTACTAAATCCAAAATAAACAAAATAAATTTATTTTATCTATTGATCATAATTATTATAATTTAACCGCCGTATTAATTAATACTAAGTATTACAAATATGTACATACTAGTATTTCTCACAAGTCACAATGAAATAAATTTGAATATAATAACCTCAAGGGGGGATATTTACCCTATCCCCCCCTGGATCCGCCGCTGATATAGGGAGACGTCTATTTTAGGGGCCCGTTAAAAAGAATTTGGATTTTTTGAAATTTTGAGATATTTGATGGGAATTAATACTTATTTTATATTAACACGTTCACGGCCACAGCATAATTTGGAAAGTTGGGTAAAAATCGTGTATATGACACTCGTACAGCTTGTAACGGGTTGTGTTTTTATATTTATATTAAGTTGGAAATTTTGTACAGAGCCCACAATTTGATGTTGGGTGGCCGTCATTTACCGTCAATAATATCATAATATAATATATTAATATTCCTTGATCTTGAATTTATTAATAATATATTGTATACATTACATATATAATACAATAGTCAATATTACAAATAGGTTAACTTGGTTACTTTATACAAAAACGCGCTGTTTTTTTTTTAGCGAACTTGATTTATTTAGTTAACTCGTCCCAGCAATTAAGTTCATATATGTTATGAACTTTTGAATAATGTTATCGAATGCCGAAAGCTGAATTATAATGTTATATTGGGTTA
>NW_019101357.1:0-10602 GCF_001856785.1 Myzus persicae
ATATATATTTATTAATTAATTAATACGATATGGACATGTGGTCTCTACCTCAAAGTGAAGAGGATGCAGTAAAGCTGCTTCAGGAACACGGTATTTTACATCCGCAAAGACAATGCAAGAATGGTCATGACGTTAAATTATACTTTGGAAAGTTGATATTTTGGAAGTTTAATATTAAAAATTGTCAAAAAAAGGTAAGTGTCCGAAATAACACTTGGTTTGAGCACAGCCGTCTTTTATTTGTTACTGTTTTACGATTTATTTTTGCTTGAAGTCAAGAGTTAATCTCAATAAAATGGTGTGAACAAATTTTGAAAATAAATAAAAATACAGTAATAGATTGGAATAACTATTTGCGGGAAGTTTGAGTTCTAAATATTGAGGCAAAGAACCGAGGAAAAATTGGAGGACGCGGAAAAATTGTCGAAATAGACGAAAGCTTATTTTCCAAACGCAAAAATAATGCAGGCAGAATTCTTTCACAACAGTGGATTTTTGGTGGTTTATGTCGTGAAACTAAGGAATGTTTTTTGGTAAAGGTTCCCGATCGAACCATGACTACTCAACTCAATGCAATATTATTGAAAATAAAAAGGGAACAACAATTTATTCTGATTGTTGGTGGGCATACAACTCAAGTGAACATGAAAAAGCGGGTTTTAAACATTTTACAGTAAACCACAGCAAAAACTTTGTAGATCCCCAAAGTGGAGCAAATAATCAAAGTGTAGAACGTCTATGGGGATCAGCAAAATGGCAGAATAAAAAACATAGTGGCACTGCACGTCATCATCTAAAATCATATTTAGCTGAATTCATGTGGAGGCAAAACGCAAATTAATGTAAATTCACCGACATTTTAAAAACAATAAAAATTCAATTTCCTCCATTATTGTAATTTTTTCTTATATTCAACATGTTATATTGTAGGAATAATTAATTATTATTTTTTTAATTATTATATATTTAAATTTTTCTTAATTAAATTTTTTTTATTACGATTTAAATTTGAACATTCCCACAATACATATTTTATTTGTGGATTTACTAATTTGTATTATTATTATTATTTTATTGTTTTAAATTTGGCACTTTGCCGTGTACCGTGTAAAATACATTACAAATAATTATTATGTACTATGTATTTTTTTTATATAATTCGAATGTGGCCATCCCTACAATACATATTATTAGAAAATATATCAATTAAGGCAAGAAAAATAAGGTTCTCATATAACAGGAAAGTACCATTTTAGGTAGTCTATGATAACAGGATTGTGATGTGCAGCGAATATTATGTGAAAAATATAGAAAGGTTTTTTTACACGTCACTGACATAAGCACCCGCATATAGTCGAGTTTAGAGTAGTGGAAAATATCTGTGTATAAAAGCCAGCAGAATATCGTCAAAATGTATCAGCCTCCAGTAATTTCAACACAGTGCAGTACAGTTTTCAACACAGCTCAAGATGTCCTACAGAACTTCAATCGCGTCTTCTGAATCAGAGGTTAGTACTTTTTTAAAAAATAACTTTTAATAAACAAAAGCAAATTGGAAGTCAGTCGTAAAACTACTCAACGATATGGTTATAATTTGTGGTTGATTGTAACATCACACATGTAATATTTAATGTTTAACTAAACATTTTTGAAATCGGTTTAAAACCTGCTTTTCATTTTAGTTAAAAAAAATTAAACTAGGTATTATGTTTATGTTTCATAGAATGAACATTTTGAAGAATTTGCAGATGTAAAAATGAAAGCAAAAAAAGCAAACAGAGTTTAAAACGTGGTGCCGAAAAGAATACAGAAAAAAAACCTAAAAAGAAGCAGACGAAAATGGTGAGATAAAACATTTTTACGATGATAGCCTAATTTATTTAGGTATTCTTTTTTATAATTTTTTTATAGGCTACATCATCATTATCATATAGAGATAACGTTGGTGATCTTTTTAGATTAGAAGATTATGGGGAAGTGACAAATTCACTAATTTTCCTTCAAGGTGATGGGCTTATCACCACTAAAACTACTTTTGAGGGCTAGCCGACTGATTACTTGGTCTTGAGTTCTTGACTCATTATAAAAGTTTGTATATTGTGAATGTTAAACTTAAGGATAGGTAAATACTGGAAACACCTTTTGTATCTGTTTAACAGTATGATTCTATTTTTACTATTGTATGTTTATGGATGGCGTCATTCGGAAGCATCAGTGAAGATCTTCACAAGCGATAAATCAAAAGACCAATCATTGAATAGTAGTCTGAATCAGACTATGCAGGCCGTATTCGATACAATGCTGAAGGATCCAGATCGCCGAACAATAAAAAGCAAAATAGCAGTTTGAGTGTTATATATATAAAAAAATAAACTTTATTTAATCAATAAACAATATATATACATTTGTATTCATATTAATAAATCCTGTAATATAAGCTCTGACATTGTATTGAAATGGTATTGCAATATTTCATACAAAAATTATGTGTCATCGTTTTGTAAATGGGAATAATAATTGAAATCATAATTTTGAATATACTGGTTTGTGAATTCGTTCCTCTGGCAGCTGATTGGCAGACCACGTACATCATTTTTGATCAGTTCGTAAGCAGTATCAAATGTTGCTTGAAAACNTCTGCTATATACAGGTCAATGCAGTGTTGTAATTGTTTTAATCTACAGAAATCTATATGTGATAATGTAATATATTCATCATTTATATTCAATGTAATTGAACTTTGCTTTGCATTAATTGAGTATGTTAAATCATCAGTTATTTTCACACGTTTACATCTGGTATTTAAATTATTAGTAATAGAAACAAAGTTTGATTCGGACATAAGGGTAAACCATTGCTGTAAATTTAGTGTTATTATCTTTTTCGTTAACTTGCATTCAAATGATACAATAATCAAAATTTGTTTACTAATTAATAAACCAACTGTAACATTCTTCTTACCAAATGGGCGGATGTCGAAAGTTGATTTCGACACAATTATTGCTGGAGCCATGACGAATATTGTTTTTTCAAATAAATGAAAAAAATAAGGTATAATATGTCCGACAGAGGGTATAATTTGAACTAACAATTTTTTTCTTCTGTAAGCATATTATATACTAAATCTTGTAGATTTATTTAAGATTTTTATGGAAAAAAAAATTCAAAAAGTGTGAACCCATGACATAGCCGATTATCGAATACAGGAAGGGGGAGAATTACATATACTTACTTACCTGAAATTATTTTAAATTAAACTACACGTGTTAATCCGCTAAGCCATGCGCCCACGAAATATTAAATCAAATATTAACACATATAAGTCGTTTACGAATCAATATTTTTTTTTTATTACCAAGTATGACATATACATAATTTAACAAACTGTATCGTATGACATATTTTCACAAGTACACATATTATGTTCAGTTTTACAATATTTAGCAAACTGATTTCATCGCATTAATAGTACATAATCACAGTTTGGGTTGTATCTGCAATGTTCGATCCATGGATTGTCCAGCTTCTCTCAATTATGAAGAATAAGTCCGCAGCAGAAGCGTTCAACGATATCATCAATACCAGAATATTTTAATCCGCACTCAGAAAGATCGTATTTATTTTGAAAAAAATTTTCAGGAAATTTTTTGTAAGTTTTTAAACGTGAATGGAGAGAAGAAAATTCTGGATACGCTAGAGTCGAATTACTTCGTACACGGTAAACTAATGATTGAAAATCGTTGATATATTTTTGTAAATTCATTTTTTATAAACTGATTAAGTAACTTGAAAAAACACAACTTTAAAAAAAAACAAATCATTTATTACTGAATAATAAAAAAAAAAACGAGTAACTTAAAAAATTCAGATATAAAAAAACAAATTATTTCGTAATTAATTAGTTGCTTATCAAATTTAAAAAAACAGTGTAACCAACATGAATGAAAAAATATAGTTTTTTGTACATGGTAAATATTTTCGTGTGAGGGGTAAATAGGTGAACACTAAGTGTCAAATCACCGTATTGTGTGATACGGTAATTCTGAGTCGTCCGAGGGGAACATTCCAGCTTGAACAAAAAAAATTACCGTGGAAAAACGAACTGTGAACATACAAATATATACTACTGAATACAACTGTTTTTAAGTTTAATAAATACCATTTATTAAAAAAATTACTTAAATAATTCATTCAAATGTTATCAAATGCATAGTGCTTCCATTATCTAAATTTCACAATCCATTATAAATAAGATTAAATTTAGTTTTCGATTTTTGATTACACAATAACATATTTCCTTTGGTAAACACCTCTAAATATCTATTTGGTAAAAATACTTGAAATTTATCATCTATTATAACAACTATTGTATTACCATAACTTGTATCAACATATTTGAAACGAGTAATCTAATATTTTTTTCCTTTTTCTAAATCACATAGTTTTACAAACTCATATTGAACGTTGAGTTTATTTAAAAGTGTTTTCAAATTTTCCATTTCTATTCTTTATAATAAAAATGTTTTTATTTATTAATCGTATTTTTAAATTATATTTATTTCAAATAATGTAACATGTCGTTAAATATCTAACGTCTAACGTAAATATCTAACATCTAACATCTATCATCTAACGTCTAACGTAGATATCGACGTTCAATATTATTCAATTTAATACGTAATAATTGTAATATACATGTATGTTCAGTTATATAGAATTATTATTACGTACACGTCCTGTTCACATTATCTATCATATAAATATGATTATTATTTACAGAGTGACAATATTACTTATTATATATATATATATATATAGGGTGATATTTAAATCAATGTAATCAGTGGCAAATTAAACTGTTTAAATAGTATTTAAAAGCTATACATCATGTCCGAGTGTTGTGGCTCGGTCGGTAAGGCTTAGGCTTTGAATGCATTCATAGTAGGATTGGAATTGGAGGGGATAGAGTGGGTAGAGCCGGTAATTACGGCGCTACGGACAATTGTGTATGGTTTGCTCGTTGGTGTGTTATATCGAGGAATTTAAACCTTCACGTGGTGTATCACCTGCTCTTATCACCTCTGTTTGCTTACCCCCTCTGACCCTCCAGTTCTACAAATAACGTCCCTGATCGATTTGTGACGCTCGGGTAAATATAATATTTGTTAGCTTCGGTTGTACAGATATCTGTAATAAAATGTGTGAGGAAAAAAAAAGTGCCGGCCGGCTCAGATATCTGTACAACCGAGGTTAATTTTGTATATTTTTTGAATTTTAGATTGTTGTAATTTTTTTTTTTAATTTTTCTGTTAAAAGTCTCATATTTCATTGAAAAATTAATAAAAAGAAGTGAGTACAACAGAGATATGATTTATATAACCATTTACACTACATATTAAATGTTTTCCCTCTACTTCAGATTTTTGTTTTAAGTACAAATTTGTCCCTAATTATGATCAAATGTTCATTTTTTTGTTTAACAATTTTAATTTTAATTATTTATAAAACCCCCTCAAAGTCTGATAGTGTAAAATCATTTTCTGTGGTTTTTGGATTTTTTATGAATATAATCAACTATAGAAATAATTTTTTAAGCCACCTCAAAGACTTGATTAAAAATCAAAATGAAAAAGGTAAGGTTAATTGTATGAAAAATATTTTAATTATTATTGCATTTCAATTTTGTGATCTTTTTGCACATTGTTTTATTTGTGATCTTTTATTGATAAAAATAGGAGGTGGGCCAGGAATGGTACACTTATACTACTAACTTGTTTATTTTTTTTTTAGAGAATTTATTTTGTTGTGTATGAAGTCTTTAATTTTTTTTCAGTGTTTGTTTATTTGAGGATATAACTTCATCAACTGTTCACACTCATTTTTTTTTAGGTGCTTTACCTTTTTACCTAAAAGTATATGTTTTTTTAAGTGTGATGTGACTATAGCTCTATCCTCGTCAGACCACGGTACAACAATTATTTTCTTTTTTTTTTGAACCTTTTATTGTCAGTTTTACATTGTTGGAGACTTGTTTTAATGAATCTTCTCTAGATGATTTTGACTTGTTTAAAGTGGGTTCAAGAGGTGTTACTTGATTCAGATTAATTCTATTTTCTTCATTTGTTTCATATTCTTCATATTCTTCTGCAGAATCTTCTTCCTCTTCGCCGGATAATAATTAATCAAGGTTAATGTTTATTTCGTCTAGACTCTTTCCATGATACTCATTTTGCCTTTACCCTTTTCCATCATCAATAACAGCTTACTTACTTTTGCAACCTGAAACAAAAAAATAAAATTACATATTACACATTATTTTATAGGTAGGTACTAAGTACTATAAATATAATAATTAAATTTATGGAAATGATAAATGAAAATATTTTAATATATACCTGGAATGCATTGTCAGAGATCCTATAATATTCTTTGTGGACATTTATGGAATGTCCCATAAATGCTGACAGTTGTTCAATGTCCCCTTCTGATAAATTTAGTATTTGTCACAGTAGCGACATGCTTCCCTAATCTAGTTGAAGTTATGTTTTCAGGGTGTTCAGCTCCAGAATCATTTCCAAATTTATGGATAACATCAGATGCTCTCACGCAGTTATTCGATGATTGGGTTAATGGAAAGAGATATGGATTGTTTTTATTTATAAAGCTAACAATTTGTCTTAATTGCAACAAGTATTGTAATCGCTTTTGTATGTGGGGTGTAAACAAAACTTTTACTCCTCTTCCACGTTTGCCTCGTATTACAATGCGTTTAAAATTTTTTGTTAGTTCTGTTTCCATAGGTGATAAAGCCTGCACAACTTCTTTTGAAATTTCTAATGAGGAATTAGTGTATGTATTAAGAAGTATTCGTTGAATTTCACCTGATTTACGACGGTTAAGCAGAATTAACTGGGCTAGTATACTATCCTGTAGATCACAATAGGCTTGTACATTTTCAGGATTTGTTTTTAATATGCTGTAAGATTCGATTTCAACTTTTAATAAATGATCTCTAAATAACTTTATGTCAGAAGTTAGGGGTAAAATTGCTGGCTTATTCCATTTCTTCTGGGTTATATCCTTTGAAGCATTGGTAGATATTTCATGAGACCATTGTGTTTCCATCAAATATTTCATATTCTGTACTTGCTTGATTTTTTCGTATTGACCATCTTGTTCTTTTAATATAATAAATTCTGCAATATCGCAACATTGTTTAATTAAATATCCAAGTTTTAAAATTATGGATGGAGATGCAAAGCTATCTGTTAGTTTATTATAGTTGGCTATTTGCATTGAATATTTTACAGTGGAATCAAAATATTTAGGTGTCAGACACTCAGACAGTCTTCAAGATAACAAATTTCATTATTTTCACTTTCTCATGAGCCAAAATTCTCATTTTTTGAGAGACTACAGTGACTAAATGTTTTTCTTTGTGACTCTTTAAGTACCTAGATCCAAAAGCTTTTAAAAACTTGTCCGACTTGGCTACAAAAGATATTTTATCAGCAGCCATTCTAGGAAAGACATTTTTTACTAATTGTTCATCTGTGTCTGTAAATGAAAATAAAAGGTTTTGGCCATCTGCCTGAGCTTGATTTCTTTTTTTAGTTCGAATTTTCACATTTTTACATATTTTAAAATGTCTGTACAAATATTTTTTTTTTAACATACCTAAGCAATGTTTGCATGGTAAATAATCACTTACTAAAGATTTTGTTTGAAATTCATATGGACGACGAACTGGTTTTATTTATTACATGATTGAAAGATTTATCTTGTGTTCTAACCATATAGCTTCGGTATTGATTAATATGCGTGGAGGCCCTACAATGCTAACAGCTGACGAAATTGATTTGGCAAAAGAAATGTTGTCAGTGTTGAGGCCGATGGAAGTGGCAACAAGAGAGTTATGTGGCCAGAAATATGTTACTAGCAGCAAGGTAATACCGTTAATTAATTGCCTTATACAAAAAACTGAGAGCATAAATATATCAAATCCAATCGCTTTAACATTAAAGCAGGCTATGTTAGAAAATCTAGACAAACGATTTGGTAGGATGGAGGAAATTAGTTTGCTAAGTGTTGCCACTATACTAGACCCTAGATTTAAAACGATTCATTTAAATAATCCTAACTGTAGTGCAAGGGCTATTAGGTTAATTAAAAATAAAATCACTGAAGTCAGAAATAGCTGTGATGATATTAACTCCTCGTCATGCCATGGCTCTAGTGATGATGATGGTGATGATAGTTTGTGGTCAGTTCACACTGAGCTGGTTACACAAAAAGCTGCATCAGTAACTTCTGAACAGTCTGAAGAGCGAATTCCCACAGACTTGAAACATTATTTAAACCATCCAACGATACCATTAGGTGAAGATATCCTTAAATATTGGGACCAAAATGGTAATATGTACCCTCACCTAAAAAAAATTGTACAACCCTATTTATCTGTTGTTGCAACTTCCGTCCCCTCAGAACGTTTGTTTTCGAAGGCTGGAAACATAATGACAGAAAAAAGAAATAGATTGAAGGGAAAGAAATTACAACAACTTTTATTTCTGAGCTCTCTTGATATTAATGACTGGCACTTAGAATAATTAAAAACTTATTTTTACTGTATATATTGTATATTCAATGTAATCTGTACTGTTTTGTATATTATTTGTAAATATGTATATAAATATATTGTATAATATTCAATGTAATCTGTACGGTTTTGTATATTATTTGTAAATATGTATATAAGTATATTGTATATTATTGTATATTGTTATATTGTATAAGTATATTGTTATTATTTGTAAATATGTATATAAATATATTGTATAATATTCAATGTAATCTGTACGGTTTTGTATATTATTTGTAAATATGTATATAAGTATATTGTTATTATCTGTATTGAGTCAATTTTTGTATATAGATTTAACATTTAACTACTTCCAGCCCTGCCTAAGTGGTAATTAAACATAAATTATTAATAATTTTTTAACCAAGTTAAACATTTTCTTATAATTACAATTTTAGTGTTAAATATATTGTTTGTTAACTATTAATATAACTAATATTTTTTCTCATCAATTTGCCCACTTCTGATAATGGCGAAATTCAATAATGTATCTATTAGATTCTTTTGTTATTAGTTATTACAAATAATATACTGACTTCTGAGACTTCTATAGTCTATACTCTATAGGAATCCAGTACTCTTGCTAGTCAATTAAAATCAGTTTTGAAAATTGAATATACCTCGTGTTCATAATTACTTACCTAATAAAATTATTAAATCAATTTATGATTTTATTAACAAGTGTTTGACAATAAAGTACTTGAAAATTATTATACATGGCAAGTATTTGTACTTCTGCATTATATGTATATATTATGTTAAGTAAAAACATTTTAAATTGGTAATTTATTCAATACAATTTAAAAAGAAATAAAAAACTAAGGGCGTATCCTCCCCCCGGTGATCAGCTATTACCATTTGAGCACTGTCACCCGTCCATTGAATAGGTGAGTTCCGTTGGTTGTAACGGTTACAACACTTGTAGCTCAGAAATCAAGAGGGACCAGGCAGGGATTCCTCGCACTGGCATTAATGAGTATGGAAAATCTTTATATATTAATCATTATGAACCCGGGCGTCACAAAGGAGAGCAGACTAGACAATAAACATGACTAAAACCGCAATCTAGTGATAAGAAACAACGATTTTTTTCATTCCGATTTAAATCGATTCACCGACATGAATCGCCTATCACTAGCGTCATCTAGTGATTAAAAAATTTGTTATTTTGTGAATCGATTCTCAGAAAATCGATTTTTTTGGACCGATTTTTTTTCATTCCGATTTAAATCGATTCAAAAATCGATTCACCGACCTGAATCGCCCATCACTAATACAAAACATAGCACAATCAAATGTACACCAAGTGAAGCTCGAATGGATCCAAACAAAATTAAATTAAATGTACATATAAATAATGAAACGTGTAAACCTAAATTTAAAATTAATGATAAAGTAAGAATATCTAAGTACAAACATATATTTAGCAAAGGATATACAAAAAATTGGACAACGGAAATATTTACAGTTTCAAAGGTTTTACAGACGAATCCAGTAACTTATCAGCTAAAAGATGGATCAAATAATATAATCTTAGGTGGTTTTTATGAACAGGAAATTAAACTAACCGATTTTCCAGACACCTTTTTCGTTGAACGTGTGATTAAAAAAGTTGGAGATAAAATGTTTGTAAAATGGTTAGGTTTTGATTCAAGCCAAAATTCATGGATAAAATCGACAGATATTTTAAAATAAGGATTTTTATGTATTATTATATTATGTTATACTTTTTATAATAAATAAAACTTTGCTAAATTTAATTATTTTTTTTATCGTCTTACACATTAAATACATTTTTTAGTCTATAGTGTCCGTAAGCTAAAGTATTTATTCCATCATCCATTATATAACGTTTATCATCGTTAGCACTTAGAACAAGCTTTCTCATAGTTTTCCAATAAACAACATGTTTGTTAGATTGAATAAAATTCATGTCCCTATGAGTTTGTTTATCCTCAACAGTT
>NW_019101358.1:0-11119 GCF_001856785.1 Myzus persicae
AGATTATTAATTAAACTATATTGTGATAAATTAAGTTCCTTCAATAATTTGTTTATATTTCTCACATTGATATTTCTAATTTTATATAATACATTTTTAGGGTACCTACTTAAATGGTATTTTTTTAATGTATACAGAGAATCATATACACAAAGTACAAACAAGAAATTAGTTATTCTTATTTATATTAGTATAAAGATTAAAAATATAAACATAATGTAGGTAGGTACCTCTATTTATCTTAAATATTATTATTTTTTCATTGACTAGATTAAAATAAAATGTATGTACAAGTTAATAAAACTTAGTACTTACCTGAGTGTAATCAACAGTCGCTCTTCAACCGATATGGACAAACGAAAATTTGTGTCTTTTTTTTGTAATTTGGTCCGAACCATGTGTGAAAGTACATTGAAAGATTCTTGCGACATACGGTAAAAATTTTTGAATTTTTCAGGATACATTGCTAGTTCTTTTGTAACCGAAAATGTACCAAGTGTATTAGTATTATTTTTAATGAATGGATGAACCCAATATTTTCGTTTTTTTTTATTTTTATTTATGTTGTTTACTAATAGTAGCATTAACATCTCTTCATCGGAACTTGACATAATTACAAACTTACAAATCAAAGACCCTAATTTATTAGAAAATAATATAAAAATCCTCATATATTTTAATTAAAATCGATTAATGATAACGCCGCACATCCACCGCACATCTTTGGTGTGTTTTGGCGCGGCGCGGATGCAGTGCAAGTCCGCGCGCTTCTAGACCGCCGCACTGCAACCGCACTGCTTTGGTGTGCGCCCTGCCTTAATAAATTGGACGGTTTTTATGTAAAGGGGCACAAGTCATTTTTCGTTGGTTTTCAGGAGACTCATAAAACATTCCCAAAATTTTAATTTTTTCTGAATTAAATTTTTTTTTTTGTTTATATTTTATTTATAATTTTATATGTTTTTTCAACCTACTTGTATAAAAGAAATTTCATTATTTCTCATTTATTAATGACTTGTGACCAATTGCACATACAATATTGACTTGTGACCTTTCTCATATACTGACTTGTGCCCTATTACACATTTAATAAAACAAGATTTTGACTTGTGCCCTTTTTCATTTACTTCATAAATTTAATTAATATGATAATGCTTATTGATTAATATAAATTAATATCATAAGGTAATAAAACAAAATAAAGACATACAATAACTAATAATGTATATTTTAGTATTTAAATAATAAAGATAACAAACTAAGTTTTAATAATATTGCACACATTCTTTGTGGCTAGGTACTGGTTAAAAAATAATAAAATAATATCATTTAAAATATATCATAATATTAACAACAAATAACAAAAAATAATTGAAAAGGTAATTCCATTTAAACTTTTTAATAATTATTTACACATTCTTTGTGACTAGGTAGATAATGGTTAAAAAATAATATCAATTAAAAATATATATCATAATATTAACAAAAAATAATTGAAAAGGTAATTCCATTTAAACATTTTAATAATATTGCACACATTCTTTGTGACTAGGTACTGGTTAAAAAATAATAAAGTAATATCAATTAAAATATATCATAATATTAATAACAAATAACAATAAAAAAACGTTACTCGTCATCAGACAGTATTGGGTCGTTCACATTTTTCTTTGTTTTTAAATTTTTATAGTAGTCATGAAACACATCTGGAATCAGTGGTAGTAGTGATATAAGATCTGTTTTTTTTTCAATTGTTATGGGTAGTTCTTCGTCATAAGCCATAGGTAAGCTACTTTCATTACTTTTTTTCCGTGTCATATCTACTTCAAGAAATACAGCTTCATCTTTTAGTGATGTCTTGTAAAGAACTGTATTCTTTCGGTCTTTTACATAACGCATCCATTTGACATCATGGAATACAAATTTTTCTCCAGTTGTATTTTTTTTATTTTTTTGGTACTTTGTTTTAAACAAACTGTTAAAGTCATAAAAATTGGTTTGTTTCATATCAATGACATTGAATTTTTCTTTACCAACCCAGCGAATCATTTGAGTCCAATCATTAGGATGGTTTATAGGTAGAGGGTATCGTTTGCGTCCTTTTTCAATACGTGCATGATCCGAGTCACACTCCATTCGTGTGTGACCAGGAACTAAAAACTTGTGATCTATTATAGTGACAGTATCTTGATGCTCCATAAACCAAAGAACCATTGCCATCATAATGCTGTTCTTGTTTTGGCCAGAGCAACAGTCACTGTACATAACTACATGGTTAATTTCTGGAGACAGACATTTTAAATAATTAAAAACACAAGAACCAATATCATTCCCTCCCCTCTTTACAATAGGTTCACTCCATATGAAACATGATGCTATTGAAGTATTTATATTATGTACAGTTAAATTGTAAGTCCATAACTGACGCTTGTAAAATGCAACTGAAGACTCCAAAAGTGGAGTAGGTAGACATTGCTGGAGATCGAAGGACAAAACACATTTATTGTAAGTTGTTGATGTAGATGAGTCAATTCTTTTTGAAGAATATGCTTCTTCAGCGTCATCTTGATGGTTTTTTTTTTCAACATTTAATTCAATTCTTTTTTCACTTGAACAGCCACTGTTAGAAAGTTGCATTTTTATTCGGTCACATTGAGCACATGTATCTTTCTTTGGGCTTTTCACTTTTAACCCTGATAGTTTAAAATGTTTTTCATAAAGGCTTCTACAAACAGGAGTTGAGACAGTTTTTATGTACTCATTGTAAGCAGCTTGAAGTGTAAAATAAGGAGGTAAATACTTTTTTGTAGTTTGTTTTCGACAGTAGTGACTCTCATATGTTGGGAGTTTCTTAATATGATCTATAACTGCTTGTATGTCCTCAGAGGTTCTTTTATTTGCTGGCTGTGTGTGGCCCCTTTTATCAGGTGTCATATTANGCCCCTTTTATCAGGTGTCATATTATTTGCAGGAGAATTGAATTTTTTATTGCAAATATTGCGCAGAAATTTAGTAGTTTCACCAAATATTTTCAGAAAACATCCCTTGCAAACTTTAACTAAGAGTTTATTTTTATCGGGAATAAAATAATGAATAGTTGTATTCCTGTTTTTTTTGTTTTTCCGGTGTCAATCTACGTTTTCGGTTTACTTTTTTCTCATGAAAAGTTATTAATCCAGAAATATAAGTAGTTCTTCTATTGTGAGTTTTCATTGACCAATATGTAGTAAATAATTGCTCACGTAATGTATAGTCAATTTTTGAATTACATTTTTCCCTACAGTTTGGTAATTCTTTTGAAAATCTGCTTTCAATAATTTTACCTTTATTAGTGACATATTTATTACCAGAATTCCTGTTTGACTTTATGTAACTACGATACTGAACAGTATCACCTTTTATGCTAACCCTGACTTTCCTACCAGTTGGATGAGCCTCTTCTTCATTGTTATTCAACAATAAAGTATGTTCTGATGTGCTAGGAATATCAATATTAGATAATAATAAAGTAGGTTCTGGGATGTCAGAAATATCATTGTTAGTCAACAGTAAAGAATTTTCTGGTGTGCCAGGAATAATACTTTTATCATCCGAATTATTTGAATATTCTTCAAATCTGTCATCACTACTTACAGCCTAAAGTGGATATTGAATCAATATAATTATTTGAATAGACAAAAATTACTATTTTAAAGCAAAATATAAAAACATATATTTACTGAAATTATAAAAATGTATCCTTTATAGTTTATAACATTATTGCTATAAAATCTACAATTTTATAAATTATTAAAATTTACTAAAATATTATAATAATAAAATAAGTTGATCACCTTGGGCACAAATTCAAGTATCTCCTTATGTTGTTTATACTCATATAGCTTTTCAGGCTCATTAAGTGAATTATTATTATGAATATTATATTCATCTTCAGTTATAATTTCAAAAACTTTTCCATTAAAATTTATAGTATTATCTTTTGATTCTTGAGCTGGCTATTTTAGCAAAATTTACAATAAAATTAATTAAATACCTTCATACCAAATTCAATAGATTTAACATAATTGTTTTTTTTTTTATAAAGTACTTACTAATTTACTATATACCTGAGGTACTTACTTCAACCTCATTATTTTTTTTATTGTTATGTGAGACTGTGAGAGATTCACCCATTCCTGTAAAATGCAATAAATTATTACACTTTTCAAATGAATAGCTAGTCAACTATAAGTTAGTTAGTTTATATTTTAATTTGATTTAAATACCAATTTCATACAATGAATACTGGGCCACACTGAGAAAACTTGTGTAGGGGCTTTTGAGTTATATCACTATTATAGTTTAAATATAAATAACCATAACATAATAAGTTTAGGCTAAAACAAAATCTATTTAACTTTATAAATATAATAACTGATATAGTGAAATATAAAAAAAATATATCATTAAAATTTTTATTTTTAGCTAGTCCCTCCACATGTTTATAAAATCTTAAGTTGAGATTATATATTTTGTAAACAATAATATTATAATTATTTGAAATGTCAATTACCTGGATTTTTTTATGTGGAAGTCCATTAAAATTAAGTTTTCTCTTAGCAGAATATGTGACATTAGTTTCTGAAGCTTTAAATTACCACATTATTTTTCTGAATTAATTATTTGTATAACAGAACAAATATAGATAATAATATAAAGATACTTACTTGTAACACGAGATAATAAATTTAATGTCCTTTTAGACATCGTGTAAGCTGGTTGTTTAATAAAAACTAATATAAACTAATAAAATTATAATATTATATTAATTAAATAATTTGACTTGTGCCGTTTTGCATAAAAAAAAAATCGTTTATTTAGACTTGTGCCTTATCGCATTTCAATATACGGTGATAACAAATCATCGTGCGACCACGACAGTGCTACCATTCGATCGGGCATAAAATTTCACACAAAATTAATGTATAAAAAAAAAATGTCAAAATATGACTTGTGCCCCTTTACATAAAAACCGTCCAATTAGGTTGGCACAATACTACAATAGTGTTATCCTGTCAATTATTGTTATCGTCTGTCTACTAAACTCTTGTCTTATAATGCGAGGGCTGGTGAGAGATAATATTTGATATTTTGATTGTCCAACTATAATTTTATAATGATAACTATAATTTATATTATTAATTATTATAGATACAACACGAAAATATTATACTACGATTTTTTATTCGGTGTTTAAACTATGATAAATTATAATATAATTTTGTTTATACATCATACAACTAAAATGTAACAAGCCGTGTAGGAAGTACAGAATAAATGGTGGATATCTACTTACAAAACTACTAAAATACTTGTCGAATACTAATAAGACATCGGATTTAAGTAATACCATTATATTACCTATAGTATCGATACCTACTCAATAGCAATACTCAAATACTTTTTATAAGTATTTAAAATGTACGCAAGTACCCACAAAAAAAAATTGATTTTTGTAGTAGGTAATAAACTATTAAACTAATAACATAATAAATAATTGTTTCCTATAAAGTTTAAGTCATTTTTGGAAACTAATGAAGTTTAAAGAATATTAGTAAAAATATATATACCTCCCAAAGCAAATTTCTAAATACGTCACTGAAATAATGTGTTTAGGTTATTATCATTTCCACATTTGAATATAAACTAAATAAAAAATAAATCAAAATAATCAGCACATATATTATATTCGAGAATGTACAAGAAAATCAGAAAATAAAACAAATAAAATGAACCATCAGAAATAAATTAGTTGAGTATTCAATACAAAAAAAGTATTTAAAATACTACAAAAATACTGGATATTGAAAGTACATAAAAAAATACTGAATAATCAAAAAAGTATTATTAATACTCAAATGCTTTACAACGCTGCTATTCTATACTAAGATTAACAATTAACTCTTCAAGCAACTAACTCAAATGTGACAAATAAATTAAGCTCAAAACTAAAATTATAAGACTAATACATATTTCTACCCTTTGTTCAAATCTTAAATTTTTTCAACACTTAAATAATAGAATTGCGAGTTGGCGATTTTGCTTAACAACACATTTTACTATTTTTAATGTACCCCTCATTATTATACTTATTACTTACTCATACCGACAGATAGAGCAACACAAATAATTGGTATTATCATGCCAAGAGTGTGTGGAAATATATAGATATTATAATATAATTATGTAATGTAATAAATAGAGCATAGGTGTTAAATAGTAAAATATAATGTAGTTGGTATTTTAAAAATTGAACCTAAAATTCTTTCATTAACAATTATACTGGGATAAGAAATTATTTTTAAACATCCAATTTGGCATAATATAAATACAATTTTACATAGCTTAATTTAAAAGACATTTGACAATCCAACAATATATTTTTATTAATTTAAAAAGACTCCACCAACTTAACGTCAACTGATTTCGTTGGTACTATTTACTTGAAATTAACGTTGAAATTAATATCGGACTTTATCTAGTAAACATGCTACTAAATAGTCATTATAAGCTCAAATAAGTGAAAAAGTTTGCAGATTTTCAATTTAAACTAGGTTCAGCAAGAGAGAAGGCAACTAATAGTTGTCTATAGTTGAGCATTCCCACCACTTTACTCGTATGAACGCCAATGCCCATGGTAGTGCAAAGTGGTATTCACATAAAGATACCGCATGGTGGGAGAATTTAGTCCTAGAGACTGCCCAGCCAGTTTATTTGGATGTTCTTTCTAGCAAGACAGAGTATAGATCATCAAGAATCAAATTTATGTCATACTCTGTTATAATTCTAGCTGCGCTCACAAAATATACAGTTATGAATAGAGCAAGGAGTTTCATGCACTAAAAAATCATCAAATACGCATTTAAAAACATGCACTTATGCATCAAAAAATTAAAAATATGCGGTTAAATATGCCTTTAAAAATTAATTTTATTATTATTCACTATAAGTAAATTAATTTGAATTTTTGTTTGAATGTCGGATCCCATTCTTCTTAATTATTATCTGTTGAAAATACAGATTCACCAAACTCGATTACAAAATCACACAAACAATAAGCTTTTGTCGAATTTTTCTTTTGGCATATTACTCACGAATGTTATATACAAATTAAACTCATGGAACTTATACACACGTGGCAAATCTACTAGAACTAATCTAATCCACCCACTGACTATAAATAGTTACTTGATACTATAAAATTTATCTCTATCGTCTTTATAAGTTTATAACAAATTGTTGATCTTGATTCATAGAAAATATTCACCAAAGTGCTCAATTTTCGATAAACCATCAAAATATGCACTAAAAACTTATAGCTTTTGATCATAAACATTGTGAAAGGTATTGTGTACTTACTCTGCATACGTTTAACTAAACCAGAAAAAACATGCAAATGCATGTAAGTTCTTGCTCTAGTTATAAACATCCAAGCTCTAGTTATAAATAATAAAATTACAATTTTGAACTCTAAATAATAATAATTAATAGTAAGAAAATATTAGTTTAAATATTATCATTCTACAGCTAATTAACTTTTTTTTCCAAAACCACAGACTGGCTAATAAAAAAAATTCATAAATAATAATAATATTAAATGCAAAGGTTTCTTAATTTAAATATATAATAGCAAAGAAATTCAATATATTATGACACATCTGAATTTAAAAAAACTGAACAATGAGATTATCTATCAGATATTCCTTTTTGGGTTACGCCTCATTTTTCATGTCCTCATATCAAATCAGCAACTGAAAAATATAAACAATATTATAGTATAAGCTTTGTACTGTATTTATTCAAGAAAATCATGTTATATACTTTAAAAATTAATATAGTTTTCACAATAAATAAAAGCTGTTCGTTTTCAAAGTTACATATGTAAAATTATAAGTTATTAGTGTTCATTTTACATTAATTTTAATGCACAATATATCACAATCAATAATACAATAACTATTAGTTAGCTTTACCATTCATAGGCATCTCGTCAATCTGGGTGGAATAATATTGCTCTACGTCTCTTAAAATTCTTAAATCGTCACTCTTTACAAAATTTATTGCAACACCTTTGCGGCCAAATCTTCCAGAACGGCCAATTCTAAAAATAAAATGATTGTTATTTTGTTTCTTAACAAATTAGATTCAGCACAGTATATGATAAAATTCTTATTAAAATTATTTTTTATTATGAGTATTAATTGTATTTTATATGTTTAGTTCAGAAAGAAAATATATTACCTGTGTATATACAATTCACGGTTTTTTGGTAAATTATAATTTATGACCAAAGAAATCTGTTGTACATCAATCCCACGAGCCCAAATATCTGTTGTAATCAAAACTCTCCTGTACATACATATCAATAATAAATGAGAAAAATGTGTAACAGCTTCATTGTTATAAGTTATTAAGTCAATTAAAATATTAAAAAAAAAAAATTACAAAGACATGCTAGGAACACTTACGTTTGTCCAGCGCGAAATTCTTTCATTATAGCATCCCTTTCTTTCTGTGGCATGTCTCCATGCATCGAACTAACAGTGAAATTTGACTCCCTCATTTTTTCTGTCAACCAGTCCACCTAAGCAATTCAATGTTTAGGTTAATTATGATTCACATATTAATCTTATTTTAATGATCAACGACTAACCTTCCTTTTAGTACTACAGAAACTGCTTGAGTTATAGTTATTAGTTAGTGTATCATACAAGTCACATAAAGTATCAAATTTCCATTCTTCGCGTTCGACAGCAACAAAGAATTGTTTAATTCCCTCAAGTGTCAATTCATCGCTATAAAATATATTTATTAGTTAAAAATTTAAAACAACGCATTTCCAGTCAAATTTTTACAAACCGCTTTAGTAGGATTCTTATTGGATTGGTCATAAATTTGTTAGTTATTTCTAATATTTCATGAGGTTAAGTGGCTGATATTAGAATAACTTATAAAATTATAAAAAAATATTTAATTAGTTACCAGTGGCCCCTTACTATTGAGCATAGAAGCACGTCAAAAACATCATATACAAATTATTAGATTCCTATAGTAAATAATAATTATTAGTAGAAAACTAATAGAAAAATTTAATTTATGCACACCACCATACAGTAGCCATTAATGGCCGTGATTAAATTTAGAAAAGTACATTATTTTGGATATGTACCACAAATTAAGACAAACAGGATACAAAACGATGTGCCTTATTAATAATAATTTTGAGTCTCCAACCTTCTCATATTGCTGCAAGATAACAAGCGCTTAAATAGGAACTTAATTTGTGGTACGTATGGATAACAAAATTAATACTTTTTAACCAGCCTAAATAGGTAGGTACATTCTAAATTAACCGCACTAGCCGACACTGTTAGTTACAATAAATTATAAAAGTTAGAAGACTTAGGTAAATTGATCAAAAAATTAAAATTAATGTAATAATAATTAGTTTTAAAATTAAAATATTAGCTGAAAATTATTGGGATAGCATAAAAATACAAAATATGCAACTACATTATTGTAGGTAAATAATAATAATTTAATCATACTTGAGTAGCAGGTGGCAAAAAAAGATAAACATCATATATTTGTTTCTTGAATCCTTTATTTAACATTTCATCAGCTTCATCCAACACCAATGTCTTAATATTGCGAGTACGCAATGCTTTGCATCTAATCATATCTGTTAAATCATTTTAATAAATCAACAAAAATTCATAAATAAAATCTTGTTTACATACCAAAAACACGTCCAGGAGTACCAGAAACAATATGTTGCCCAAAGTCCAATTTTCTTAAGTCTTCTCCAAGGTTTGTGCCACCAATGCATGCATGGCATTGAACATTAAGATAATCGCCCAATGCTAGAACAACCTAAAATATATTAAGTTTTATTTTAAATTAAATAGTGGCAATTCGAACTTATCTAGTTATTATTTTTAAATTTTAAACCAAGAAAACAATTAATTAGTGAAGTATGTTATGTCTTACATCATATGAATGAATAAAAACATTTAATATTTCTAAGATTATATTATTATTCATATTATTATGAATTATAATCATAGAACTATCATTAATTTCAAATACAAAAATTAAAAAATAATTCCCATCTGGGTGGTACAAAGTATCTATTAATATCTAAATTACTAATATATTTTGTAAGATTATATTTTAAAATATTTAGTTCAATAATATGAGATGAATGATGATTTAAAACAAAAATACCTAACTCAACTATGTAATTATCATTAAGGTCCACATTTGTATGCACTAAAAATGGCTTAAATAATATATATTATGCATAAAAAAAATCAAAATTTGTAGATAAAAAATGTAAGTGTGTAATACATTAATTAAAGTAAAACAATTTTAGCATTAACATTATCTTAAATAGAAAGTTTAGTTAGTAATGTCTGTTAAAATTACATCATATTGATATAATACTAATAATAATTTATTTATTTGGCTCAAGAAAATAAAATACATTTTTTCTTTATTTGTTAACCTAAAAAACTTCTGAGTTTAAGTCCAATTGGCTGAGGAAAACATTTTTAGGTGGAATAGTGTTGGAGTAAAAGTCTAAAAAACTTAAAATAATATATTTATATACTTATTATTGTTCAAGAATTATAAAAACACATTCATCAATAGAGCAAAAGAGAAAACAATAAAACAAAATATCTGAAAATGAATATACCTATCATATATAATATAAAATGTATAAATAATAGTTTCCTGTCAACAATACCAAACAATGCGATGAGCATAAGAGGTAAAGGGTGAGTTTACAACATGTTTCTTATTGTTTTTAGTAGTCCGCATAATTCAGACATAATTTTTAAGGTTATGATATATGATAGGAAATTCCATAATGTATTAGGTATACTGTGTATAAGGCCTTGTTGCGATCCAGATATGGAGTTCGGTTGACAAGGGTCGAATCAAATGAATTTACTCGTAGACAAATTAATTATTGTTATAATTTTATTGAATGTTATAGGTTAGTATTTAGCGGTGCAACACGATTGCGGACTTTTTACCTTTTTACCTGAAAAAAACATAACACGATTGCGGACTT
>NW_019101359.1:0-10732 GCF_001856785.1 Myzus persicae
ATATTACGGAGAAGACTACGAAGTGAATCTTTAAAAGCTAAAACATTTAAGCAACGTTTAAAAGCAGCAGAAACCATGTCTGAAAAATATATTTTTGATAACTTGTCTGACAAACTTTCACCGGCAGCTACTTTGTTTACAAACCTGCAAATTAGAGAGACCAGAAAAAAGAATAAAGGGCGGAGATTTACATTAGACGAAAAGCTCTTGAGTTTGTCATTGTATAAAAAAAGTCCAAAATCTTATCGGTTACTATCTTCATTATTTACATTACCATCTCGTCGATTACTTTCTACTATGCTATCAAAAGTTCCAATTGAAACTGGATTATCACCACTCTTGATGGAAGTTTTGAAAGAAAATGTGAAGAAATTAAAGCCTAAAGAAAGATATTGTACTTTGATGTTTGATGAGGAGAATTTAAGTACAGAAATTCACTACAACGAAGCACTAGGACGGATAGATGGATTTGAAAATAATGGTCATTTCACTACACAGCAATTCGCAGATCATGCACTTCTATTCATGGTAAAAGGTATTACAAAAAATTTTAAGCAACCAATAGCATATACATTTGTAAAAGGGGCCACAAATAAGCACCAATTATGTGCATTGATTAAAGAAGTAGTTTCTAGTGTTCAAAATACAGGTCTTGAAATCATTGCCACAATTTGTGATCAAGGCGCTACAAACGAAAGAGCAATAAGATTGTTACATGAAGAAACTAAAGCTTACTACTTGAGAAAAAATCATCAATACAAAGACGATTTTTATGAAATTGAATATGGTCCTTCTGAACTAAAAAAAAGGATTAAAATAATTCATTTGTTTGACCCCCCACATCTTCTCAAGGGTATCAGGAATAATCTTCTTCAAAAAAATTTGTTGTTTGTAACGGATAATGTCAAAAAGGAAGCTCAGTGGAATCATTTTGTAGACTTGTACAATATAGATAGCTCCATTCAAGACATTAAAATGTTACCAAGATTAACTGAACAACATATTATACCTGGGAAAATAAAAAAAATGAAAGTTAAAATGGCCGCTCAAGTTTTCAGTCAACGAGTTTCGGCATTGATGAGATTTTTAGCCTGTAAGTATTTAATATAGATAAAAATTTATTTCAATAAAACAATTGATACATTTTTAATTCTTTGTTTTAGCCAAAAACATTATTGATCCAACTGCTAATGAAACTGCTGAGATGTGCCTTTTTTTTGATAGGCTTTTTGATTCGGTCAATGGAAACTTCCACAAAATACAAGATGGAAAAATTTACCGTACTGCTTTGAAACGAGATAGTCCTCATCATGAATTTTGGGATAAAGCTTTGAAAACTTTAAATTCAATGGTTTTCATTGATCGCATCACTAAGAAAAAGTCATCTGCACCACAGCCCAGAACAGTTCAAAATTGGGTAAAAACTATTCAAGGTAGTTTTATTTTAATTAATACAGCTATTACAAACATAATATGCATCATTTTCACAAATTAATTGTTACAAATTTTTAGGTTTTAAAAATATTTATAAAGTTATGGCTGAAAAAGGGGTTCATTCACTATTGCTTCGAAATTTTAATCAAGACCCAGTGGAAAATTTTTTTGGTGCCATACGCAGTCTTGGATACCGAAACATAAATCCATCGACACAAGGATTTTCTTCAGCATATAAGACTCTGATGCTGAACAATTTAACATCATCACATTCCCCAGGTAGTAATTGTGAAGAAGACTTTACAAAAGGAGCTCTTGCTTCTTACCGTGTTTTATTTTCAAATGTAATCGAAATAGATAATGACACTCATAACCTTAATCAAGAACATAGAGTTAATGATGGGATAGTTAAACCTAACATTGTACATAAATTACCTGAAATATCCTATTTAAAAAGTCAAACACAAAATTACATTGCTGGTTTCATTATTAAAAAGTTAAATACAATATTATTTAAAAATTGCCAAACTTGCTTACACCAAATTTGTACTAACAAAAATAATAAAACTCATGAACTGACAATGGCTAGAGAGTACAATAGCCAACTAAATCTTAAATATCCTAATATAACATTTTGTCGTCTTATTCAAGGTATAATTGATACAACATTTTCTCTACTTCCTTCGATTTGCCATAGGTTAGATTTTAAGTCTCTTTTAGTATCTAGAATTAAAGAACAGTATAATTTAGAAATAATATCTTGTCCTATACACATAAACGATTTCCAAACTAAAATTTTAAATGTCACTATTAAATTAGTCACAAACCATTGGTGTGTTGAAGTTAATAGGATCTTACATGGTAAGATAAAGTTATCTAAAAACGAAAAAGATCAAATTAAAATAGCAGCAGCCGATAGGTTTAATAAATTTTCAAAATTTAAAAAATAAAATTTTTTTAATATCTTAGTTGTATCAATTAAAAATAAGATTTTATATATTCAATTAAGATGACACTACACAGACATTTATTGTCTCTGTGTAACAAGCAACATTTTGACTATATTATATATCATTATATCAACAAAAAAAATGAAGACTGTTTAAATTATTTAAGTTATTTTGTTAATAATTATTAAATTGCTGAAAATAGAAAAAAAAGTTTTTGTTTTATTAAAATTATTATTAAGATTACTTAGGTAATGTACTTAATTAAGACTTACTCAATGTCTCAATATATTCAACATTTTATAAATATCTTATGTGCATATTCATGTTTTCCTATTTACAATACATAGGTAATAGGTAACTTTTTTAAATGTGATAACTTATACAACACAAATTTAATAAAAAATTAAACAAATGTTAAATGTTTGTTCTGTTATCTTACATATAACTTGTTTTCTAATATTGTATCCTGTATTTTAGATTTTAATATACAAATGTGATTTAATGTGATTAAGATTTACCTATAAATTTGTACTTTATTATTGTTTATGTTATGTTGTTGTATATTGTCAATAAAGTTTTTATATAAAAAAATATATATATTTATATTAATTTCTATGGTTTCTTAATGATTAATATTTTAATAAGTTGTTAAAGAAAAATGATAATGCAATAGATATATTCAAAAAAAAGCGGGAATATATTCTGGACCGGCTGCCGTCGCCGCCGCCGTAGTTCTTTCACCAGGCACCAGTAGCGCTGCATGCAATGTTAGAAAAATTAACACAGCAGTTGCCCATCTATTAGTATACTTATCTATGGTCCAGTGTTGCCAGATTCAAGGATTTTTCCTTTTTCCGGGGATTTTGGGAATGTGGCAGGAAAAGTGCAGGATTTTTAATTTTTCAAGGAATTCCGAGGATTTCTGGTTTGTCGATTAAATAAACATACGTATAATTTATAAAAAAAAATTATTATTTAAAAAAAAAATATATGATATTTACGAAAATGTATTTTTAGATTTTTGTATTTATTTTTATTGATAAAAACTATTATGTAATATTAATTATGAGGTCGTCACACCCGCATGCGTTGTCTCCGTCTTACAAACGTAGAACATAGCAAAAACTGCACTTGCGCGGGACAACTTTTCTCCCTCAGTATTTATAGTAGAATTATCATAACTAGACTTCCACAATGTGTAGGTTGATATAGATCTCAAGTAAAAGATTTTTTTACACATGTAACAAAATAATAATAAAAATTGATTTATTGAAAAAAAACATGAAATAAATATGTTTATTGCATACAGTACTTTTGTATGAAAATTAAGTTTGAAAAATAACTGAGCTACTAGCTACATAACAAATTCAAATGAAGGAAAACAGTTTTAACTTTTAAGTCTTATATGTTTTTTACAATCTAATGTATTTAATAATATAACAAGTTCAGGTATAATAATAATAATAATAATAATATAGTTAATTTATACTTGTTTGTACAATACAAATATATTGTAATATTTAAGTTAATAACACATAATAACAAAATATAAAAAACAAAAAATTAAGTATTGAAAAAAAAACATGAAATAAATCTTTTTTATGCATACAGTATGAAACTTTGTATACAACTTAAATTAAAAAATAACTGAGCTACTAGCTACATAACAAATTCAAATTAAGGAACACAGTTTTAACTTTTAAGTCTTATATGTTTTTTACAATCTAATGTATTTAATAATATAACAAGTTCAGGTATAATAATAATAATAATAATAATAATAATATAGTTAATTTATACTTGTTTGTACAATACAAATATATTGTAATATTTAAGTTAATAACACATAATAACAAAATATAAAAAACAAAAAATTAAGTAGGTATTGAAAAAAAAAACATGAAATAAATCTTTTTATTGCATACAGTATGAAACTTAGTATAAAACTTAAATTAAAAAATAACTGAGCTTCATAATGAAAATATAAATAATAATATAACAAGTTTAGGATTAATAATAATAATGTATATAAATACGTTTAGGTATTCATCAAATAAATGTCATTTGTACATATTTGCATTGAGTTTTTTAAACATATCCTTAGGAATATCAACATCAAAACAACTTTTATTTTGTCTGTTTAGAAAATTTTTTGTATATAATATTCCAGTTAGTGTTTCTGTGCATAATCTGTTACGAATTTTGGTTTTGTTTAAGTTGATGGCACTAAATAACCGTTCTACACTTGCACTACTGTGAGGAAATAATAAAAAATGAGATACCAAACTATTAATTAATGGGTAAGTTTCTTCATCGTTGACTTTGATATTTTTTACGGTTTTCCAAAATTCAAGTACATCATCGTTAAAATTAAGGTTTTCATTACGTAGTTGCCTCCATTCCCGGTCAATGGCATTCAAATCAAGATTTAAGGTGGGCAATTTTGATGAAACAATAGCAATCGACGGTATATCTTTAATTTTATTTGGGTTTAAGAACGATAGCAGTTTTAATAATTGAACATTAGCCGAATTAAATGGAAATCGTTTATATATCTGATGAGAGCACTCAACATAAAAATTTAAACAATTAGTTCGGAATTGTTCCCGAGCTGTCTTAGAAATTAAATTATTATTTTTAAGAGCCACAGTACAAGTTCCTCCAAGGTAAATTTTTTCCGAAGGAAGAAAATTAATTGGGTTTCTGTACTGGATATTAGAAATATCATTTGAGTTCAAATATTCTGGTTTCATATAGCATTCTAAAATCATTTTATAAATTACTTCCATTTTATAATACAGTTCATGGATTTTTGGTTTTGTAGATTGGAATATTACGTTTAAATCAACGAGTATTGGCAATACAAATTCTAGAAAATGTAAATATAACTTAGTTAATGGATCAGTTAAATTAGCAAATATGATGGATGCTTTATTGTCAATTAAGTTTTCACCTTGAAAATACAACTTTAAAGCATCATATTGTTCCAATACACGCTTTATACAAGAAGTTAGAGATAACCATCTCGTTTGACATGGTTGTAAAAGCTTATTAGGTTTACAATCAACAAATACTTGGAACTCTTTAAATTCTGATAATCGTTTAAAACTTTGCTTCATGTAATTATAAATATCTCTTACCATTTCTTCTATGTTATTTGGAATTTTTTCGCAAGCATAGGAAGCACAAAGTGCCAATGAATGACATATACACTTTATGACAAATATTCCAGGTACATCTTCTTCAAGTAACGTTTTGACAGAGTGTCTATTCCCAAACATCGTATTTGCCCCATCAGATGCAAATCCCACAAGATTTCTTTGATAGGGGATATGATGCTCAGTAAAAAATGTTTTTATATTTTCAAAAATGTTGACAGCAGTAGCGCTTGCAATTTGAAGTAAGCATAAAAAATTATCTCTTACCACATAATTACTGTAGTCTAAAATTCGAACAATTATAGAGATGTTTAACAGAAGAGTGATCTGTAGATTCGTCGATAAGAATAGAAAATTTTTGAGACTTCATAACTTCTAGTAAATATTCAAATTCATACTGTCCAATTACATTGTTTACTATCGACGTATTTTTTGTACGATTACATGATATACCTTGTAATACACTTGAATCTGGACACATACTTTTAAATAAAGATACAACATGATTGCTTGTCTGAAAAGCAATATTGTGTTCTGCAATAAACATTGCCAATTTTATTTCTGCCTGTTTTATTTGGTATTCATGACTTGTATGTTGTACAAGTTTTTGCATTTTATTAATGGGGTTTGAAACTGAAACTGATTTTGAATTATTCCTATGTTTGTCAGACTTTGAATGACGTTTTATTGCCGAAAAACCACCCAAATAGTCATTGAAACAAACATTGCAGTGAAAATATATATCCGTTTTACCTTTACACAACCATGAAGCAAATTCTGGATGTTTTTTCCATTCTTCCTTAAATTTTGGTGTGTATGGTTTTTTCTTTGAACCAAGTTTTGGACCTTCATCATCACTACTTGACATATTGATATAAAAATGTATGCAAAACTATGAAAACTCAAAAAAAACAGAACAATATGTATTTTATAATAATAAATTTATAAAGTACTGACAGTACTGTACATTTTTAATAGTTAATTGTCGGATGTTTGTAGTTTGTACCCTGTACAGTGTACAGAATAGAGATTAGTTATTTGGGTTATCTATGACCGAGTTTACTTTTAGGGAGGCAATCATAGATAATAAAGATGTTTAATATTTTTATTCAATTAATGCATAAAAATTATGTATGGAGGCGATATAAAAACAAAATATGGTGGTGATAATACCGTATCACTACAGAATCATACCATAGAATTGGCATGATTATGACTTATCAGTTGTTATCACCAGATTTTAATCAATATAATTTTTGAATCTGCTTGTCACGTGATAAAAAAAAAAGTTGCAGGAATTCCGAGGATTTACTAGTACAATCAGCAGGAAAACCGAGGATTTTTAAACATTACCTCAGGATTTCAAGAATTTTTATATGGCAACACTGCTATGGTCTGCATCCAGCTGTCAGAACGAGAACATCTCTACGCAGCCCGTTTTCCCAATATTCCAATTTAAAATGTGCGCTGCAATTTCAAATCCCGCCAGTTGTGAAGTGAGGTCCGTAATACGGTTTTTGTTAGCAAAAAACGAAAAACCTATAGAAATTCATCGGCAACTGTGCGGAGTGTATGGCAACGACGTAATGAATGAAAGTTCAGTGCGAAAATGGTGTATCCGGTTTAAAAATGGCCGAACCAACGTGCATGATGAAGAGAGGAGTGGACGCCCGAGCATTGTGACAGACGATCTTCTCGCCAAAGTTGATGAGAAGATTCTTGAAAACCGTCGCTTCACAATAACGGAGCTTTCGTTTTGCTTCCCACAAGTTTCACGGACTTTGCTGTTTGAAATTGTGACTCACAAGCTTGGCTACCATAAATTGTGTGCAAGATGGGTGCCAAAAATGCTTACAGACCTCCATGAAGGTCAGCGAATGGGTGCAGCCTTAACATTTCTTGACGCCTACCACACACATGGTGATTCTTTACTGGATCGAATCATTACGGGTGACGAGACGTGGGTGAAGCACGTCAATTGCGAGACAAAATTACAGTCCATGGAGTGGGGACACACAAGTTCCCCCAAAAAACCAAAAAAATTTTTGCAAACCTTGTCAGCGAAGAAGATTATGGCTACTGTCTTTTGGGATAGGCAAGGTGTGCTGCTTATTGACTTTCTCGAGCGTGGTGCAACAATCAACTCTGATCGGTACTGCCAAACATTGCGCAAGCTTAGAAGAGCAGTGCAAAACAAGCGCCGAGGAAAGTTATCGTCAAAAATTTTGTTTTTTCATGACAATGCCCGACCTCACACGGCAAATCGAACTGCAGAACTTCTTGACTCATTCAAATGGGAGATTTTCCCACATCCACCCTACAGTCCCGACCTAGCACCGAGTGATTTTCACTTGTTCCCGAAGATGAAGAACTGGCTAGCGACACAGCGTTTTGATGACGACGACGAGCTCCGGGCGTGCGTCACTGAGTGGCTAACATCGCAGCAGATCGATTCTGTAACTCGATAATATCGTATCGAATTATAACGATAAACATTCGTTATCCAGTAATCCATTATGTATCGAAAACCGATATCAGAGTTGCGATTCTATAAAACACTCTATCGATAAAACATCGTTACATAATTGGTTATCGAATATTCGATATGAATTCGTCAGCCACCGTTGAAGCAATGGGAGATTATAAAATCTAGCCAATGAAAGCAGCCCGCTCTTATCATTTTAAAATTATGTTAATTATTATCATTAAAGTGTTATGATAATTATTGTAATTTAAATTTGTATTATATATTACGATCAATCCGATCCGACATTCGTTATAACAGTTATAAGTTTACTTAACAATTAATTACTAATTAGTTAGTGATTAGTAGTTATAAGTATAAGTTATAACTTATTAACGTATTTTGACTTTACTATCTGTGTTTAAAATGGAAAATTCTCAAAGCAGGTAACTATTGTAATTATTATTTATAAATTTAATATATGTATTTATTTAATTGTTTAAAAATATTGATTTATTTATGTTGTAGCAGTAACCAGAATCAGGACAAATTTATAAAAAAGTCACGACAAGGACGTAGAAATGATAAGCAATCTTTGTTTTTAATTGATTATATGGTACAACATCCTCATGTTGCTAGTGGAAAATTTAATTGCCTAAATGGTAAAGATAAATTGAATGGTTCATGGGAAGAGTTAGTGAAACAACTAAATAATTTAAGAAACCCGGGCATTAAAGAAAAGGATGTAAAATCGTGGAAAGAGGTTAGTATTGAATAAAACAAAAACAACTTTTTTTTCAATTTAAAATAGTTTTTAAAGAAAATTATAAGTTATTAAAAAGGTTTGGAACTTCTTGCATTTGCATGTTTTTTTGTAGTAGTTGTAGATTATTCTAGGTTAGCTATAAATTTGTTTTATAAAATGGAAAATTGAGTGCAAAGTTTGTATTTGCATGTTTTGTCACATTTTAGGAATGGAATATATTATGTTTAAATATTATACTATATTATGAGAGGGGTAGACACCTGACAGAAATCTTGTACACCAGATTACTGATTTCAATGATTATACCTATGATTACCCATGATTTACTACAAAGATTACCTATGATTACCCATGAATACCCATGATTACCATCACCCTGTACACTTATTACCCCCAAGGTGTCACCCCTCGATAATATGTTTTTGGAAATGAATTTCCTTTATACTTTACTTTACTTTACTTTACTTTATTTTTTCTTGTAGTCATGGAGAGACTTAAAAACAAAAGTCTCCAAACAAGCATCAGCCTTGCGGAATGCTAGAAGGCAGACAGGAAATAAAAAAAATAATATCCCAGAGTTGACTGACTCAGATCAAAAAGTTTTAAGTGTCATGGGCTATGACTATGTAGAAGGGACATCATGTCCAGATTCTTGGCCTGAAGAACAGGTATTAAAATATATTTAATTTATGAAATTAAAAAATTTTAATGAAACACAAAATACTATATTATGCACATTTACTATATTATTTAGTCTGAAGATGTAGAACGTATGGCTGCAGGAGATATTACCATTTTAGATGCAGTACCTATTAGGTTAACAATGAGACCAGATATTGATCACAACAGTAATTATTTAACTACTCGTTCTTAGAAAACAATTCTTTAAGGACAATAAATTTTCTAAGATATGTATCATTTAATGTAGGTCATGATGATAACTTCTTGCTTAGAGAGGAAAACTTAAACAATGTTGAGCAGGAAAGCATTGATTTTGATGAAAATATTATTGTTGAAGAAACATCATTCATTGCACCTACAACTAGTATACTTCTGACCCCAAACATCAGTACACCTTCCTCATCTAATTTAAAAAGAAAATTATCGCCAATATTCAAAACACACAAAAAAAAAATGTCTCAGAATGAAAATAACATGGGTAGTAGTAATTGTTTTTTTTTTTTTAAATTTTATACTGCAGTTATTACTATATTAACATTTTGATTTAGTTCGCAAAAATTTGAGAACACAATTAAGTGATGCAAGAGATACGTTTACAAAGTTGGCTGAAACCAATGCACAAAATACAAAAGTATATAATAAATAAATATGTATAAAAATGGCTCAAAAAATTAAGTTTTCTTTTGCTCTAGTATTAATTTGTTTTCAATAAAATGTGCATCGATACTAGACAATAATATCTGTACATCAATTTTAATTTCTTAACTACACCCTTGTCCCTCATTTTACATAAAAATACAAATTAATTTTCAAGTACTAGATAATAAATATTTTAATATTACTTTAGCAGAACATAGGTATAAATATTGTTTAATATTTAGGAGTATTTGTAAACTTTACAGAGCCTATCACAATCTATAACCCAACTTGCGAGTGCAATGACACGAATGGCAGACAATGACGAAAGGAGAATAACAAATGATGAAAATTTGGTTATTATAATGAAACAATTATTGATTGAAATGATAAGTAAAAAATAAATCAATAAATAACAAGAATTTTATTTCAACTCATGAAAATATGTTATTAATTTCTTTTATTATGTCACTAGACTTATCATTATTATTATTTATATAAAAGTTTAAGTATCAATTTCTTTTTTTTTTTCAATTGCAAAAGTTGTTTTGTTCAAGTTTATTGTTTTTAATTAATATGTTTAAAGTAAAATATTACTATTGAATGTTACTTAGGATAGTTTTTTGTTGTTATATCAGTTTAT
>NW_019101360.1:0-10536 GCF_001856785.1 Myzus persicae
AAAATACTTTCGGCTGTAATATTTATCGGCTAAAATACTTTCGGCTGTAATATTTTTCGGATAAAATACTTTCGGCTAAAATATAGCCCCTCGATCAAAATATGTAAATTACCGCGAACATGATTGTACAAGATTGGTTAGCTGAACACAAATTATGGTTGTTGATATAATTAATTAGATTAAAGTAGTTTAAATTGTATGTAGTTCCTAAATATCAAAATTATTAAATTACATACATATGAATTGACAAATAAAATTAATTTAATTGTAACTTTGATTTAGGTAATTGATTTAAGCAGGCTATATTTACTTATAAGGACATCAAATAATTAATTTAATAGGAACTCAGAATAAAAGTGACAGAATCTGTCCCTATAAAATATTAAAAGAACTATTATTATTAACTGTTATTAATTAGAGATTAATTTCAAACTCTATGATATACAATATATAATAATTGGAATTTATATAGGTCCACAGGTTGCAATGACAATGTTGAAGTTAGTATTGACATCTTAAGCAATTCTTTATAAAGTACAGATTATACTGATAATATTTGTATATAAAGAATTGCTATATTATATTATATTATCATGATATGACTTTACATCCCGTATTTATTAAAAGTCTTTTTTTAATTAATATCAAAAATCTTTGAAAAATGCTTAAAAACGGCATCATGCAATTTTTAACAATAATAAATGTATTTATAAAAACCAATTTATAATAGTTAGATGTGCCAATTACTGAATATTCACAACCAATACATTTATTTATACGAACCTAGATAATAGTAATGAAGTTTTTAGGAATATACTTAGATTTCAAAAAATGTTTCAAATGAGTACCTAAGTGTGAATAAATATTTTTAAAAACTAAAAAAGTTACAAGAAAATGCAAATTTGTATGGAATTTTTTTGTCTTCACATTTATTTGAATTTTATTGTTTTGTGTTATGTAAACTCTAAATAAAACTTTCCACCAAAAGCTAGCTTATCGAAGGGGTGCAAACGGTTATCTTGTTGTATGCACTTTATTACTGCGAAATGCGATCTATTAGCGGTTATGAGACACTTGTTGTATGCGTTCTACCACTCGATATCGATAATGGTATTGACTTAAGAGGACGCCACACCCGCATGCGTTGTCTCCGTCTTACAAACGAGTAACATACCAAATTTACGCTCAGCAGTTCAAGTTGTATGCCGTTAGCTTAGAAATTAGAGTGAATTAACCTATTATGAAACTTGATGGTGAGAACTTTATCTGTGTTTTGTTGGAAGTTTTTTTACAATAATTCAGTTTTTAAGTGAGTTATGAGCATTTTTAATTTACATTTATTATACAAGCATGCCTCGCTTAAAAACTGAAGTATCGTAAAAAAAACTTCCAACAAAACACGGATAAAGTTCTTACCATCAAGTTTCATAATAGGTTAATTCACTCTAATTTTTAAGCTAACGGCATAAAACTTGAACTGCTGAGCGTAAATTTGGTATGTTACTCGTTTGTAAGACAGAGACAACGCATGCGGGTGTGGCGTCCTCTTAATGGATATACTCAAAGGATAGAAAATGTGAGGTTAAAAATTATAAGAAATGTGAATGGTACCTACAAGCTACAACTTCTGATACGCTTCTCAAGTATAATATTATATATAATAATATAATTTTATACATGTATTAAATATAATTTTCAGCCATTACAGGGAAGAATCTTATTGAAATTTGGTGGAATTGAATAAATAAAAGGGACACATTATACACCCTTTTAAGGGATATGGCACAAATATTTCAATATTTTCTTTTTCTTATTGTTACTTAAAATATAAAAGGGTACTTTATAAATGAAATATAACAAAGTGCTGTTGATGATTGATAATAAAATATTTTTTAATAATACACTCAGAATGCCCACAAAGGGGGGGGGGAGGGCTTTGAATTTTAGATGAGAATACTTATTTTATATTAATTAATATTTTATGAGGGCATTTAGTACAGGTGCCCAGAATTTGATAAGGGGGCCAGAATACACTACTTATTTATAATAACTTTGAGTATTATTTAATTTGTCATTAAAACCACTTTTACATCATCCACTTCAAGTATAATATTATTTAATATTGCTTTAAAGTAAAAAATGGTAGAGCGCATAAGTGCAAGCCCCGCCAAAATATTAAAAACTCTCACTTTATTATTTCTTACTAATTAAAATACATAAAGTTTGTTATTTATGTACATCCCGGAATTATTTGCAAATATATATATTAATATATAATAGAAAACTATACTTACGGATTCAATCAGATCCGAATTTGTCGATTTCGAAACTCCCATAAATTCTTGTTCGTTATTGTTTAGGACATCATTATTGTTCTTTTGTTGATTACCTTCAGATAACAACTGAAAAAAATTGTATACGTTTAAAAAAACCGTGTTATTCTGCAGATGTTTCGCCTGGATGTGTGTTTACCGTTTTACATAACACAACAAGAGTAAATCTATGTATTAATGTTCTTACAGTTTATTTACAATTAAATATTAATAATATGGAAAATTAACATAGTATAGAATTTTAATATTTGTAAATAAATACATATACATAGAAGAATACAAAATGGCACCCAGCTGTTTTTTTCATATTTTAATTTTAAAAAGAGTTATAACTTTAAAGTATCACCTTACTTAAATCTCTATACATAAAGCAAAGTTAGTTAAGCAATAATCAATGCACAGCCGAACCTATTTGAGTTATCAAATTGAAATTTTGAGGATGGATTAATATTCTAATGTTAAGTACCACTAAGAAAGGATGTTTCACAATTTTGATTTTAAAGGGTTTAAATCGGCAAAAATAAATTGTATACGTACACAATTAGTATAATAAAAAGTATACATATTTTACAGCACGGCGACCTGTGAGTATACATAGCAACATGCAACCATAACTTTTTGTCAAAAAAAAATTTTAATAAATAAATAAAAAAAACACATAAAACTTATATATTTTTAAATAAATAAATCCCTATTTCTCTTAGTCAAGGCATCACGCTTGCCGATTATCATTTATCATTTAAAACAGTTCCATAGAAAATGTTATAAGTAATAATACATTGTTAGCCAAAATATGGAACGAATGTAATAGTAAAAGTGATGATAATATTATTACCAATTGTAAAACAATTCGAGAGTTTAATATTTTAGACATGCCTGTTGAAATTGAAGGGTCAATTTTCATATTTACTGAAAATGAACTTGAATTATCAATTGAATTAAATTATTTGTTAAATTAAATTAAATCAAATTACCTATTGAAGAATTAAATGAAGAACCGTTGGAAACAAATTCAGAAAATTATATTATGGATTCAAATGTAGATAATTTTAATTTGGACTTAGTTTTAAAAAAAATGTAGGCTCAAATATTTTTGGTAATGTAAAAAATTCAACAAAATTTTTATATAACATTAATAAAGTTGACGGTGAAAATATTTATGAAGAAGTAGAAAATACAATACAATTGTCTGGAGTCATACAAAATAAAGAAACTGATAATCATACCAACAACACAACTCAACAAATTTGGGATAAACATTTTAAATGGTCATAGAAGAAAATAGTGATATAAAAATAAAACTAAAGCAATTCCTGTCCCTTATGATATAACTTCAAATAAATGGATGCTGATACAAAAAGAAAAAGAAGATAAAAAGCTAGCTAAAGAAACTATAATATTAAAAAAAAGATGTGCAAGACTGATAAAAAAAATGAGACTGAAAATAAGAGAAAATCTAGAGAAATAAACAAAGTTCCTATTAAAAAATCCAAAGTCATTAATACTGAGGATGTTCTTAATTTAGAGGAAACAAATTTTGAAGCACAAAAATCAAAAAAACGATGAATGTGGATGATTATGTCATTGTGATTTATGAGGGAGAATATTTCTCAGGAGTAATAAAATCTATAAAGAAATCACAATCCATGTATAAGGTAATAAATCCAATAGTATTAAAACCAATTAGGTACTGATTTTTTTTTCATATTTAAATATTATTTTATAGGTTAAAGCAATGGCTATGTCAGGACGTCATTGAAAATGGCCAGAGTTAGATGATTTGTGCTGGTTCAATAAAAATGAAATTATAGAAAAAATTTCAACTTCCAGGTTTGTTCCTGATTTGTCAATTGATGAAATTACATATTCAGTTCCAGAAATTGATTTAATTAAACAAGTTCCTATTATTTAAGATATAACTGTATCCAGTTATAAATTTATAATATAAGTTATGTAATTATTTTTTATTTTATAACACTTTCATACTTTTATACTTTTTATTTTATATTATAGGAAAGTTACCTGCCTCACATATGTGACACCGGTCTCTCAGAACAGACATCAATGTCACATATGTGTGACACGTGGCAGTGAACGTGTTAAAAAGAAAACATTGTATGTTTTATTTTTAATTATTTTCAGTATTTTTATTTTATTTAGTTTTATATGTCAATGTTATTAATGTATATGGGTATTAACCAAATTACCATTTTTATTATATCATTATTAAGCTATTATTTTTTATTTTATAAGTATTATGTAGGGAAGTTACCTGTTAAAATGTTGTTGGTTTTATAATTATTTTTAGTAGTACCTACCTAATGTGCAATTGTTTAAATCTTACGTATTGTAGTTTTAAATACCAACAACTTTTTTAAATAAATATTTTATGATTATCTTAAAATTTTAGTAAATTCTATAGTTTTTGTTATTAAACTATAATATCTCTTACCTTTTAAAAAATAGTAAAAAAGTAAAGTAGGTAATAAAGAATATATAATAGTAAATGTCAGTGTTCATTTACTAGAGTATTGGTATTCATTTAATGGACAATTTGTTCATTTACTAGAAAAAAATGTGTTTTTTTTATAATTGACTTTTTAAAAACATAATTTGTTTTAACACAATAAAAATATGAATTTTATGTTGCATACAATTTTGATGAATAATACAAATATATTTTATGTCCAGAAATTCTAAAATCCATAGAGTTATTTAGTTGAAAGGTTTAATAATCCTTAGGTGTTCATTCAGTGGCTCTGTTACCTTACAACAAAAAAATTAAATTATGATTTGATCAAATCTTTTTTTGTGTAAAAATGTTCAGTTTCCTTAGTTTTTCTCGACACTTATGAAAACTTCTGAGAATTTTTGAAGTTCCAACTAGATCAGTTTCTCTTCAGAAAAGATACTGAAGTTGAAATAGAAATATTATTTCGACTACTTATCGTGTGTACGAAATGAAAAAAAACCACGTCGTAAAATCAAAACATTCATCGTTCCGCTCAGAAACTAAGATTGCTTGGGCCTAGTTTATTTTCTCCATATTGCAAAACTCAAGAATACATTAATATTTACATCTGTAAATTTGGTTTAATGTTACTTAAGAACTTTATGGAAAGAATTCGGTGAGTATATTTTCTGTGTAGACCTAGTGTGTGACGTGTCAGAGTACAACACGTCTTGCGGGTGTTGTGTTCTCTTAAGTACTGCCCATTTGTTATGGTTTATTTTCGATGTACCCACTACTTAATAGGAATTCAAACAAAGCATAGATACAGAATATGAACATATCATAAAGATCGTTTTAATATTTATACAAAAAAAAAAATCCCTTGAATAAAAATCAATTTACAATTTTTTTACCTGATTATTTTTGTTGAAATATTTTTGGAAATTTTCCTGTTCCTCGTTTTGAAGACTGTCAAAAAATTCATCTAAGCTGTCCATCTGTAAGTCAAAAATACAAATGTATAAACGGTAGAGTTAATAATTAATATAAGCTTTTATACCTTGGTATATATTACAAAAAAGTACGAAATAACCTTATATACTATAATTAGATTGAAATTATTTTTAATATATTAATATAAATGTATAATACAAGGTAAATCAATGATTACTTATTCTATTTCTATGAATAGATATTCATAAGGCCATCGATGAACTGTTCCGTACCTATAATCGCATTACATAGTTGCAGAATTTATTTGTTTAATATTTTTATTATATAAACCACGGACTATTAATAGTATGATATTTAAGGATAATTTATTGAATGTGTATTCATATATGTAGCTATATAATTGATATAATAAACATATACATAAATATATAGGTAATAAATGTAGGGTATATTACTTTCATTACATTTATGGTCATTTAATATAGTGTCTTTTATTTATTATTATTTTGTATGTGTGAGTAGATTTATTTAAATCAAACCACAGAATTGTGTGTTGATATCTTTGAAATTGACTAATAATTTAATTTAATTCTTAAAATGCCACACAATTTGTGTGCAACAAATAATATTCGTATTGCAGAAGAGTTATGTTATATATTTATGTACTATATTGTATTAGTATTACATAGTCGTAGAATTTAATAGGTTACTCAGATATTTAACCACCGACATGGGTTACTCATATTGACGTTTGTAACACCGTCGGAGAACAGTTCTGTTGCATCCAGGTATCTCGTATTATTCATGTGTTTCATTTATTATTTAACCGAGAGAAGGTTTGGCTACCAAGAACAAAACAATATATAATTATATAGAGTGACATTAAAAAAAAAACACTAAGTGTAACTCCGAGTGTAAGGCTCTGCTCTACGATTTTGGATCTGTCTGTAAATGCGATTTCGAAGCGCACCGGACCGAATCGGATGACAAACCGCAGATTGGCGGATTTAAAAAAAAAAACTACTCGAATAGGGCACAAAAGGCGGCGAACAAAGGTCTGCGGCGGAGAACGTGGGGTAAAAAGTAAACATTTTGAAGGAATCCCGTCGAAAGTCTCGCAGTGATAAGGCCAAGGCGATATTTCAAAACGATAACGCCGCGATATTTTTTCGCGCTTCCATTGGCCGGGCCGCGAAAACCCGTAGAAGAAACGCCGACGTGTCTGAGACTTCGAGGGAAAAAAAAGCGAAACGTCACCATTTTATATATTAAGAAGATAAATAGATAAATTGTATAGGTGTATTATTTTAAGAGGATGCTACCCATGCGTACTGGTCTCCGTCTTACCAACTTACGACATACCAAATTTTCGTCCACTAGTTTGAATAGTGTGCCGTTAGTTTTGACATTAGAGTGAATTATCAAACTTTAAGGTAAGAACATTATCTATGCTTGAGTGCCAGCAGATTTTCGATACTTTCATTTTCAAGTACGATACGAGTATGTGAAATAACATAAATCAAAAATGCTAACTTCTCGCTAAAAAATTGAAATATCCGAAAATCCGCTGAGATAGATAATGTTCTTACCTAAAACTTTTTAATAGGTCAATTCACTTTAATATCAAAACTAACAGCACACTATTGAAACTAGTGAATGAAAATGTTCTATGTATCATGAATCAAGTTAAATTATTCAAATTTTAATTATAAATTTAGTATATGAGTATGGAATAACTTGTAATAACAATACGTGAGTAATCATTAGAATCACTTGTGAATGTTATAAAAAATATTATATATTACATGGCCAAGATTTAAATAATGTAATAATAATAATAAAAAACGAACGTATAAATAGGTTAGGTTAGGTTAGTTTATTTGTTGAAAATTAATTTTCCAAGTGTTATGCAAAGTCGGGTTGTCTGATGACCACACTATGGTTTTAAGAAAATATAATTTTTTGTCAACTAAAAAGTGCCATAAACATATGACTTCAATCTACATAATATTGTTAATTTTCCCTTTTTTGTTTAGAGAATGGAACTAATTCACGAGAAGATTATACACTCAGGTCGGCTCTATAGCTACATTTTTTTAGGGTGGGTGTATTCTCTATAATTTGCTGACTAATAATTAAGAGATTACAGACTATATTATTTCAATTTATCCAATGACTAACGTAATTTACATATAACACGTCATATTTTAAATTCTAAGCGATGAGTGTGTATCGATTTTACTATGAGTTTTTTTTACAAAATAATGCTTCGATTTTTAACTTCATTATCTTTTGCGGTTGGAAAGTGAATCCAGTTAGTGCGTTAGGGAGGTCAAAATTTATAATTCTAAGTAGTTTTCAAAAGTGCCAGGAAAATCAAAAAAAAAAATTAAGGAAAAACAGGAATTTTTCCCAAAATCAGTTTTTGACAAAATTGATTTTAATTTATGGTGTATCTCTATAATTATTGTAGATACACGACATTTTCACTAAATGTTTAAATTAGCATTTTGACTCGTGTTGAGCTGTTTAAAGGCATATAAAATGTTCGATTGTTATTTGTTACCTACTAGTTCTTTTTTTAAATTCACGATAAAAAATTTTCAATTTTTCAAAAAACTTGAAAATATAATAAAGAATCCCTTGTAAGTTGATGTTAGTCAAAATGATAAAAAAAATTGAGTGTAAATTCACAATATTTTTTTATGCGCAACTGAATGCAACTTACGAAAATTTGTAAACATTTTTTTAGTTAGAAAATCATATAATCTAAGATTTGAAAATGTAATACAAGATTCCTTATAAGTTTGTCTATATTTGTATAAAAAAATGTTTAGTGAATAGTATAATCAAATTTTTATAACATTAGATATTCACTCGATTTCTCATGAATTTCCTATTTTGTTGTAATTCAAAAACGAATAACTGTAGCTACTCTACACTTGATACAATTTTCAAAATATTTTGACTTGTTTTGAGCTGTTTACTGATATTTTCAGTTTTCAATTTTTTAGTTTTTTTCTGTAAATATCAATAACATTGTGTTCATTAGGTTAAAAAGCTTGAAACTGAAATTGAATACAAGGTTCATGATATATTGTTACACAGCAGTTGAAAAATATTTAAAATACATAGGTATTAGGTATTTTTTTTTTTTTTTATGCATTTTAAGTTATGATAAACCCCCTATAATATTGGTCCTGATTACACTTGAATTTGATAGTCTATAAAATAAAAATATTTAAATAATATTATTTAACAGACGAACAAAGCCGGGATATTCAGCTATTATTTATATTTTGTTATAATATGTTTCTTGCGTCGGATCCCAAACGGCTCCCGTCTATTGTTCGCTTATTTCCAAACGGCTCCCGTCCAAAAAGATCTAACGAACAGGTAAATTCCGAAACGGCTCCCGTCCAAAAAAAAAATGTTCAAATAGGTATAAATGTATAATTGTAAACTCTACAATAATTATTGGACATATGCACGCCTGTCTTCCAAAACAGCATACACTTCTGTTGTTGTATAGTATATGTATACAGTTCATGTGTATCATATTTATATATAAATATATAAAACGGAATATAAAGGAAAATATAGAATAGGTATATTGATAATGTCGAAAAAACCGAAACATTAAACTATAGCTAATTGGAAATATTGACAATATAATGTCGATAACAATTTTACTTTTACAATTTAATCAGATTTTCGATATGGCACACAATCGTATCAATTTGTGCAGTTTGTTCAGATCTCAGTCTGTTCGCGATATTCACCGTCGTTGTGTGCGTTCATTTATTTTTATTATAACATATTTATTTCTAACATGTCTAGTGAAATGCGTGAAAAAAAATTGATAGAAAAGTTTTGGTTTTCTTTCCATAAAGAACTCGCTGGTGACGTAGAGCGCTGGAAATGTACAACGCGTGGTTGTAAATCTTATTTTAAGCGAAATAGTATTGGAGAAATGTTTGATGAACATCTGGAACATAACCACTTACATTTAGATGACAATGTTATAAGGAGGAGGGAAATAAGTAGCAATTTAAAGCGTAAAGCTCAAGAAAATTTGCATGAAAAGCCAGCGAAACTTCTTCGAACTCAACTTGAACCGAACGATTTAAATGTGTTGACAACACAAGATGTCAACGCTATTCGGAAATCGGTATACTATGTTCGTTCGAAATCCTTACCAAAATTACCGAAATCAACAGAAGAAGCTCAAGATAGTTTAGACAAAATTAATATTACAACTTTGACGGGTGAGAATTTTTTATTTTTTAACGATAAAGCGTCAAATATTGTTATTCTTACGTGTAACACCAATTTAAATATTCTTAAGGAAAACCGATGTATATATATGTTGATGGCACATTCAAGTATTGTCCGAAATTTTTTTATCAAATGTTCACCGTTCATGTTTTACATAACGGATATTATCTTCCCCTTATTTACTGTTTTTTACCAGATAAAACCTCAGTAACCTACGGAAAAGCTTTTTCAGCATTGTGTGATCACTTAAATCCACAAGTTGTTTTCGTAAATTTTGAGGAAGCTATTCACATTGCATTGCGAAAAACGTGGCCATCGGTTAACATAAAGGGGTGTAGATTTCATCTGGGTCAAAGTTGGTAGCGGATGATTCAGTCAGTGGGACTTGCTTCAGAATTCAGAGACAAAGATTCTAGAATCGGAAGAGCGTTGAAATATTTATTTGGCCTTCCTTACTTACCACCGTCAGACGTCTTAGATTGTTTTACAGATGATTTAATGGCTATCAAACCTATAGAT